>NC_092176.1:29469320-29769320 GCF_045791955.1 Oncorhynchus clarkii lewisi | reverse complement strand
CCTTATTGCTGGTGAAGTCTAGGGAAGGGATAATGTGTACTGTTCCCTTATTGCTGGTGATGTCTAGAGAAGGAATAATGTGTTCAGTTCCCTTATTGCTGGTGATGTCTAGAGAAGGGATAATGTGTTCTGTTCCCTTATTGCTGGTGATGTCTAGAGAAGGGATAATGTGTTCTGTTCCCTTATTGCTGGTGATGTCTAGAGAAGGGATAATGTGTTCAGTTCCCTTATTGCTGGTGATGTCTAGGGAAGGGATAATGTGTTCAGTTCCCTTATTGCTGGTGATGTCTAGGGAAGGGATAATGTGTTCAATTCCCTTATTGCTGGTGATGTCTAGAGAAGGGATAATGTGTTCTGTTCCCTTATTGCTGGTGATGTCTAGGGAAGGGATATCGTGTTCAGTTCCCTTATTGCTGGTGATGTCTAGATAAGGGATAATGTGTTCAGTTCCCTTATTGCTGGTGATGTCTAGAGAAGGGATAATGTGTTCTGTTCCCTTATTGCTGGTGATGTCTAGGGAAGGGATAATGTGTCCAGTTCCCTTATTGCTGGTGATGTCTAGAGAAGGAATAATGTGTTCAGTTCCCTTATTGCTGGTGATGTTTAGAGAAGGGATAATGTGTTCTGTTCCCTTATTGCTGGTGATGTCTAGAGAAGGGATAATGTGTTCTGTTCCCTTATTGCTGGTGATGTCTAGAGAAGGGATAATGTGTTCAGTTCCCTTATTGCTGGTGATGTCTAGGGAAGGGATAATGTGTTCAGTTCCCTTATTGCTGGTGATGTCTAGGGAAGGGATAATGTGTTCAATTCCCTTATTGCTGGTGATGTCTAGAGAAGGGATAATGTGTTCTGTTCCCTTATTGCTGGTGATGTCTAGGGAAGGGATATCGTGTTCAGTTCCCTTATTGCTGGTGATGTCTAGATAAGGGATAATGTGTTCAGTTCCCTTATTGCTGGTGATGTCTAGAGAAGGGATAATGTGTTCTGTTCCCTTATTGCTGGTGATGTCTAGGGAAGGGATAATGTGTCCAGTTCCCTTATTGCTGGTGATGTCTAGAGAAGGAATAATGTGTTCAGTTCCCTTATTGCTGGTGATGTCTAGAGAAGGGATAATGTGTTCAGTTCCCTTATTGCTGGTGATGTCTAGGGAAGGGATAATGTGTTCAGTTCCCTTATTGCTGGTGATGTCTAGAGAAGGAATAATGTGTTCAGTTCCCTTATTGCTGGTGATGTCTAGGGAAGGGATAATGTGTTCTGTTCCCTTATTGCTGGTGATGTCTAGAGAATGAATAATGTGTTCAGTTCCCTTATTGCTGGTGATGTCTAGAGAAGGAATAATGTGTTCAGTTCCCTTATTGCTGGTGATGTCTAGAGAAGGAATAATGTGTTCAGTTCCCTTATTGCTGGTGATGTCTAGAGAAGGGATAATGTTTTCAATTCCCTTATTGCTGTTGATGTCTAGAGAAGGGATAATGTGTCCTGTTCCCTTATTGCTGGTGATGTCTAGAGAAGGAATAATGTGTTCAGTTCCCTTATTGCTGTTGATGTCTAGAGAAGGGATAATGTGTTCTGTTCCCTTATTGCTGGTGATGTCTAGAGAAGGGATAATGTGTTCAGTTCCCTTATTGCTGGTGATGTCTAGAGAAGGGATAATGTGTTCAGTTCCCTTATTGCTGGTGATATCTAGAGAAGGAATAATGTGTTCTGTTCCCTTATTGCTGTTGATGTCTAGGGAAGGAATAATGTGTTCAGTACCCTTATTGCTGGTGATGTCTAGAGAAGGGATAATGTGTTCAGTTCCCTTATTGCTGGTGATGTCTAGAGAATGGATAATGTGTTCTGTTCCCTTATTGCTGGTGATGTCTAGGGAAGGGATAATGTGTTCTGTTCCCTTATTGCTGGTGATGTCTAGAGAAGGGATAATGTGTTCAGTTCCCTTATTGCTGGTGATGTCTAGAGAAGGAATAATGTGTTCAGTTCCCTTATTGCTGGTGATGTCTAGGGAAGGGATAATGTGTTCTGTTCCCTTATTGCTGGTGATGTCTAGAGAAGGAATAATGTGTTCAGTTCCCTTATTGCTGGTGATGTCTAGGGAAGGGATAATGTGTTCTGTTCCCTTATTGCTGGTGATGTCTAGAGAAGGGATAATGTGTTCTGTTCCCTTATTGCTGGTGATGTCTAGGGAAGGGATAATGTGTTCAGTTCCCTTATTGCTGGTGATGTCTAGAGAAGGGATAATGTGTTCTGTTCCCTTATTGCTGGTGATGTCTAGGGAAGGGATAATGTGTTCTGTTCCCTTATTGCTGGTGATGTCTAGAGAAGGGATAATGTGTTCAGTTCCCTTATTGCTGGTGATGTCTAGGGAAGGGATAATGTGTTCTGTTCCCTTATTGCTGGTGATGTCTAGAGAAGGAATAATGTGTTCAGTTCCCTTATTGCTGGTGATGTCTAGAGAAGGGATAATGTGTTCTGTTCCCTTATTGCTGGTGATGTCTAGGGAAGGGATAATGTGTTCAGTTCCCTTATTGCTGGTGATGTCTAGAGAAGGGATAATGTGTTATGTTCCCTTATTGCTGGTGATGTCTAGGAAAGGGATAATGTGTTCAGTTCCCTTATTGCTGGTGATGTCTAGAGAAGGGATAATGTGTTCAGTTCCCTTATTGCTGGTGATGTCTAGAGAAGGGATAATGTGTTCTGTTCCCTTATTGCTGGTGATGTCTAGAGAAGGGATAATGTGTTCTGTTCCCTTATTGCTGGTGATGTCTAGCGAAGGGATAATGTGTTCAGTTCTCTTATTGCTGGTGATGTCTAGAGAAGGGATAATGTGTTCTGTTCCCTTATTGCTGGTGATGTCTAGAGAAGGGATAATGTGTTCAGTTCCCTTATTGCTGGTGATGTCTAGAGAATGAATAATGTGTTCAGTTCCCTTATTGCTGGTGATTTCTAGAGAAGGAATAATGTGTTCAGTTCCCTTATTGCTGGTGATGTCTAGAGAAGGGATATTGTGTTCTGTTCGCTTATTGCTGGTGATGTCTAGGGAAGGGATAATGTGTTCTGTTCTCTTATTGCTGGTGATGTCTAGGGAAGGGATAATGTGTTCAGTTCCCTTATTGCTGGTGATGTCTAGGGAAGGGATAATGTGTTCTGTTCCCTTATTGCTGGTGATGTCTAGAGAAGGAATAATGTGTTCAGTTCCCTTATTGCTGGTGATGTCTAGAGAAGGGATAATGTGTTCAGTTCCCTTATTGCTGGTGATGTCTAGGGAAGGGATAATGTGTTCAGTTCCCTTATTGCTGGTGATGTCTAGAGAAGGGATAATGTGTTCTGTTCCCTTATTGCTGGTGATGTCTAGGGAAGGGATAATGTGTTCAGTTCCCTTATTGCTGGTGATGTCTAGAGAAGGGATAATGTGTTCAGTTCCCTTATTGCTGGTGATGTCTAGAGAAGGGATAATGTGTTCAGTTCCCTTATTGCTGGTGATGTCTAGAGAAGGGATAATGTGTTCAGTTCCCTTATTGCTGGTGATGTCTAGAGAAGGGATAATGTGTTCAGTTCCCTTATTTCTGGTGATGTCTAGGGAAGGGATAATGTGTTCAGTTCCCTTATTGCTGGTGATTTCTAGGGAAGGGATAATGTGTTCAGTTCCCTTATTGCTGGTGATGTCTAGAGAAGGGATAATGTGTTCTGTTCCCTTATTGCTGGTGATGTCTAGGGAAGGGATAATGTGTTCAGTTCCCTTATTGCTGGTGATGTCTAGATAAGGGATAATGTGTTCAGTTCCCTTATTGCTGGTGATGTCTAGAGAAGGGATAATGTGTTCTGTTCCCTTATTGCTGGTGATGTCTAGGGAAGGGATAATGTGTCCAGTTCCCTTATTGCTGGTGATGTCTAGAGAAGGAATAATGTGTTCAGTTCCCTTATTGCTGGTGATGTCTAGAGAAGGGATAATGTGTTCAGTTCCCTTATTGCTGGTGATGTCTAGGGAAGGGATAATGTGTTCAGTTCCCTTATTGCTGGTGATGTCTAGAGAAGGAATAATGTGTTCAGTTCCCTTATTGCTGGTGATGTCTAGAGAATGGATAATGTGTTCAGTTCCCTTATTGCTGGTGATGTCTAGGGAAGGGATAATGTGTTCAGTTCCCTTATTGCTGGTGATGTCTAGAGAAGGGATAATGTGTTCTGTTCCCTTATTGCTGGTGATGGCTAGAGAAGGGATAATGTGTTCAGTTCCCTTATTGCTGGTGATGTCTAGAGTAGGAATAATGTGTTCAGTTCCCTTATTGCTGGTGATGTCTAGAGAAGGGGTAATGTCTTCTGTTCTCTTATTGCTGGTGATGTCTAGGGAAGGGATAATGTGTTCAGTTCCCTTATTGCTGGTGATGTCTAGGGAAGGGATAATGTGTTCAGTTCCCTTATTGCTGGTGATGTCTAGAGAAGGGATAATGTGTTCAGTTCCCTTATTGCTGGTGATGTCTAGAGAAGGGATAATGTGTTCAGTTCCCTTATTGCTGGTGATGTCTAGAGAAGGGATAATGTGTTCTGTTCCCTTATTGCTGGTGATGTCTAGAGAAGGGATAATGTGTTCAGTTCCCTTATTGCTGGTGATGTCTAGAGAAGGGATAATGTGTTCTGTTCCTTTATTGCTGGTGATGTCTAGAGAAGGGATAATGTGTTCAGTTCCCTTATTGCTGGTGATGTCTAGAGAAGGGATAATGTGTTCAATTCCCTTATTGCTGGTGATGTCTAGAGAAGGGATAATGTGTTCAATTCCCTTATTGCTGGTGATGTCTAGAGAAGGGATAATGTGTTCAATTCCCTTATTGCTGGTGATGTCTAGAGAAGGGATAATGTGTTCTGTTCCCTTATTGCTGGTGATGTCTAGGGAAGGGATAATGTGTTCTCTTCCCTTATTGCTGGTGATGTCTAGAGAAGGGATAATGTGTTCAGTTCCCTTATTGCTGGTGATGTCTAGAGAAGGGATAATGTGTTCTGTTCCCTTATTGCTGGTGATGTCTAGAGAAGGGATAATGTGTTCAGTTCCCTTATTGCTGGTGATGTCTAGGGAAGGGATCATGTGTTCTGTTTCCTCTAGTTGTCTCTATAACGCCTGTTCTATGTTCAATCTACAAACAGCCAGCTGCCAGGTGCGTCGCTTTTGATTGCAAACTCTCCTTTAATAGTATGTTTGCTATCCTTTCATCTCTCACCCACTATGTGTGTGTGTGTGTGTGTGTGTGTGTGTGTGTGTGTGTGTGTGTGTGTTAGGTGGGGACTTGCAGTCCTCCTCAGGGGCTCTAGATGAAGGATCACAGGAGGATGCAGACTGGGAGGAGGAGAGAGAGATGGAGAGAGCAGCCTGTGAGGGAGAGGACTTCATCCCACCCAAAATCATGGTGAGATGCTCAGGTCACCTAAGAGACCAGTTATTCAGCCTCTCATAGCAAAAATAAAAAAGAAGAAAATAAAAATAGCAGTGCAAGTAGAGGAGTTATTGTTATTAATAGTTAATAACAGTGTGTTGTTAATAGTTAATAACGGTGTGTGGTTAATAGTTAATAACAGTGTGTTGTTATTCATAGTTATTAACAGTGTGTTGTTAGTAATAGTTATTAACGGTGTGTTGTTATTAACAGTGTGTTGTTATTAACAGTGTGTTGTTATTAACTGTTAATAACAGTGTGTTACTAATAGTTAATGACAGTGTGTTATTAATAGTGTGTTGTTATTAATACTTATTAACAGTGTAATTAATAGTTATTAACAGTGTGTTATTAATAGTTAATAAGTGTGCTGTTACGAATATTTTTTAACAGTGTGTTAATAATAGTTATTAACAGTGTGTTATTAACAGTGTGTTGCTATTAATAGTTAATAACAGTGTGTTGTTATTTATAGTTAATAACAGTGTGTTGCTATTAATAGTTAATAACAGTGTGTTGCTATTAATAGTTAATAACAGCGTGTTGTTAATAGTTAATAAGTGTGTAGTTATGAATTAAAAGAGTAAACTGTAGTAAAATACATCTCTAGCTCTATGCAATACTGCCTTCAACTCATATCGTAGCACTAAGTAGATTGGTTTCTGAACTTGTATTTGTACTACTTCTGTTCTTATTACGATATTTCTTACAGTTTAATATAATGTACCCATTGTAGACAGCTTTTCATTGACATTCGTATAGTTGTTGAGACTTTCTGTCTGTCTTCTTCCAGCTGATATCCTCCAAGGTCCCGAAGGCTGAATATGTTCCTAACATCATCCGTAGGGACGATCCCTCCGTCATCCCCATCCTTTATGTGAGTCCCTCTCATCTACTCATCCGTTATGTGACTCCTACTGTATGATATGATAATGCCTTAGACATTCAGATTACTGTAATACTGATTTTGGAGAGTCTCTTCTACACTTCATAATGAAAACGGTTCATATGGAAAATATCGAGTGCTAAACGTGAACCACCCCGGTAGTTAGAACTGTCTTGTAGATGTCTTATTGGGTCCTCTTATTTCACATTTTTCTGTAGGATCATGAACATGCCACATTCGATGACATCATTGGTAAGTAGATTGTGTGATGTTTTCTTAGATTAATTGCGTGCACTGAATAAGGATCCTGTCCATAGCACCGTATGTGACCTCTCTCCCGTCTTATGACAGCAGAAAGTAACATTTATTTCTCTTTCGTTCCCTCCAATCACAGAGGAGATAGAGAAGAAGTTGACGGCCTATAGGAAAGGCTGTAAGATCTGGAACATGCTCATCTTCTGTCAGGTGAGAGAGGAAAAAGAAGCTGGTTGAGAACCTTTGTTTTAATATCATACAACACATTATTACACCACTACTCGACCACTACATATCTACAATACAACATTTATAATACCACAATACAACAATATTACAACATTACAATGCGTGTGTGTATGCCTGTGTGTGTGTCTCTTCACAGTGTGCGTTGTTCCATAAGGTGTAGTTTTGTGTTTTTTTAACCTTTTACTGCAGTGAGCTAAATCAGGGTCACACAGAGTGTTTATCTTAAACAAATCTACATTGAAACAAAAGTGTACATCTCAAACACATGGTTATGTGCTTAAAAAAGAATTTCCGGATTTTCTGCGTAAACAAATGATCATGTTGATTAATACCGGATTTGATTAATATCTAATCAACATGATTATTTTTTAACACGGAAAATCCGGTGTTTCTATACCAAACAGTTGATGTAATATTAGGATGCAAACTCAAAATGTAATACAGTTCAACTCTATATCTGACATGGTACAATAATTATTATGAAATTATGAAAAATATGAATAACGTTCCACCGATGAAGCCACTAGGTTATTTGACTGCAGGAAAGGGCTACATCTGTGTGAGTTACTTGATGTGGTACTGTATGTTTCCCAGAGTCTGTTCTGGACTTGGGGACTGTGAAGAGACCCCTGGTGGCATGTCTTGTGGGGTATGCATGGGTGTCTTAGCTTTGTGCTAGTTGTTCAACATGTCAGTACCTCTCACAAAGACAAGTAGTGATGCAGTTAATCTCTCCTCTACTTTGGGCCAGGAGAGATTGTTATTTACCTTAGCTCGCCATGTACATTTAAGGGCCAGCCATGTTGCTCTGTTCTGGGCCAACTGTAATTTGCCTATGTCTATGGCAGTAGTCCAGGTGTGATAAAACTAGGGCCAAAACGATGTCAAGAAAAAGCAGAGGAGCGCTTTATTATGGACAGACCTCTCCCCATCTTAGCTACCGTTGCATCAATATGTTTTGACCATGACAATCCAGGGTTACACCAAACAGTTTAGTCTCCTCAACTTGTTCAATTTCCACCTTATTCATTGCAATATTTAGTTAAGGTTTAGGTTTTAGTGAATGATTTGTCCCAAATACAATGCTTTTATTTTTTGAAATATTTAGGACAAGCTTATTACTTGCTACCCATTCTAAAAGTGACTGCTACTCTATGTTAAGTGTTGCAGTGATTTCACTTGTTGTGTTAGCTAGGGTGTATAATGTTGAGTCATCAGCATACATAGACACACAGGCTTTACTCAGTGCCAGTGGCAGGTCATTAGTAAACACTTAAAAAAGTAGGGGGCCTAGACAGCTGCCCTGGGGTATGTCTCTACCTGGAACACTGTGAGAATGTGGTCTTACTGTTTGAAAATCAGTGTTCAGGTCAGCTTATTGCTGCTGTCGTTACTTCTACATGGACATACTGTAACTGAGATGAACCTGTTCTCCAGGGAGGTCCGGGGCATCTGTACCTGCTCAAGAACAAAGTGGCCACATTTGCCAAAGTGGAGAAGGAGGAGGATATGATCCAGTAAGAAAATTCACTTCTGACAACAATATCACCTCGATAATTGTCACTGTATTGTAGATACATACAGTGCAGACTAAAGTCATACATTTCAGACATATAGAATCATTTAATCTCTCCCTCTCTTCTTTGACAGGTTTTGGAAGAAGTTGAGTCAGTTTATGAGCAAGCTGAATCCTGAGCCCAACCTCATTCATATAATGGGCTGCTATGTTCTGGGGAGCGCCAATGGAGAAAAGGTATGGATTTCTAGTTTCCCTGTACTAGGGAAAATGCTGGTAACATTTTCCAAAATTCGCCATGTAGGTTTTCCAGAAATCCCAGTTGTAAAATTACTGGATTTCCTGCTGTTACCCTTCCTGATTCTGGGAATCTTCCAACCGGGATCTCTGCAAAAAAATGCCTTTTTTTTTAGAAAGTTACTGAAATGTTTCTACCTTATCCAGTTAACTTACACTATTGAACAGCTGTTTCCTTGCATTGTTTGTAATTTATTGTTTAACTTATTTGTACATAATGTTGCTGCTACCATCTCTTATGACCGCAAATTAATTCTGGACATCAGAATTGAGAACTCACCACAATCTGGCAGAAACCTTTTTTTCCTTTCACAAGCCCGACGTGAATGACGTACTGCTTTCCCGGAACAGGCCCAGATTCCAGTCATTTGCATGAAGAGAATGCGGAGAAAAAGAGTCATGATGGCGAATTTGTAGGCGATCGAATAAACCCCCACTGCCTTCCATTCTGCTAGAAAACATGCAATCTTTGGAAAATAAAATCTATGACCTATGCGGAAGATTAAACTACCAACGGGACATTCAAAACTGTAATATTTAATGCTTCACGGAGTCGTGTCTGAACGACGACATTATCAAAATACAGCTGGCTGGTTATACGCTATATTGGCAGGATAGAACAGCGGTGTCTGGTAAGACAAGGGGTGGCGGACTATGTATTTTTGTAAATAACAGCTGGTGCACGATATCTAAGGAAGTCTCAAGGTTTTGCTCGCCTGAGGTAGAGTATCCCATGATTAGCTGTTGACCTATCTACCTAGAGAGTTTATCTGTATTTTTCATAGCTTTTTCATATCTGTCTGCATACCACCACAGACTGAGGCTAGTAATCAATGAGCTGTATTCCGTCATTAGCAAACAGGAAAACATTCACCCAGATACGGGTCTCATATTGGCCGGGAAAATGTAATGCAGGGAAATGTAAATCGGTCTTACCAAATTTCTATCAGCATGTTAAATGTGCAACCAGAGGGAAAAAAACTCTGGACCTCCTTTATTCCACAGACAGAGATGCAGACAAAGCTCTCCCTCGCCCTCACCCTCCAATTGGCAAATCTTACCATAATTCTATCCTCCTGATTCCTGCTTACATGCAAAAATTAAAGCAGGAAGCACTAGTGACTCGATCAATAAAAAGGGAAGACTGTGTGATCACGCTCTCCGCAGCCGATGTGAGTAAGACCTTTTAACAGGTCAGCATTCACAAGGCCGCAGGGCCAGACGGATTACCAGGACGTGTACTGTGAGCACGCGTTGACCAACTGGCAACATTTTCAACCTCTCCCTGTCCGAGTCTGTAATGCCAATGTGTTTTAAGCAGATCACTATAGTCCCTGTGCCCAAGAACACTAAGGTAACCTGCCTAAATGACTACTGACCCGTATCACTCACGTCTGTAGCCATGAAGTGCTTTGAAAGGCTGGTCATGGCTCACATCAACACCATTATCCCAGAAACCCTGGACCCAATCAATCAATTAATCAATCAAATATATTTATAAAGCTCTTTTTACATCAGCCGATGTCACAAAGTGCTATATAGAAACCCAGCCTAAAACCCCAAACAGCAAGCAATGTTGAAGCACTCCAATTAGCATACCTCCCTAACAGATCCACAGATGATGCTATCTCTATTGCACTCCACACTGCCCTTTCCCACCTGGACAAAAGGAACACCTATGTGAGAATGATATTCATTGACTACAGCTCATCCTTCAACACCATAGTGCCCTCAAAGCTCATCAATAAGCTAAGGACCCTGGGACTAAACACCTCCCTCTGCAACTGGATCCTGGACTTCCTGATGGGCCGCCCCCAGGTGGTAAGGGTAGGTAACAACCACATCTGCCACGACGATCCTCAACACAGGTGCCCCTCAGGGGTGCGTGCTCAGTCCCCTCCTGTATTCCCTGTTCACTCATGACTGCACTGCCAGGCACGACCCCAACACCATCATTAAGGTTGCCGATGACACAACAGTGGTAGGCCTGATCAGCGACACGACGAGACAGTCTATAGGGAGGAGGTCAGCGACCTGGCCGTGTAGTGCCAGGACAACAACTTCTTCCTAAACGTGATTAAAATAAAGGAGATGATTGTGGACAACAGGAAAAGAGGACTGAGCACGCCCCCATTCTCATCGAGTAGTGGAGCAGGTTGAGAGCTTCAAGTTCCTTGGTGTCCACATCACCAACAAACTATCATTGTCCAAGCACACCAAGACAGTCGTAAAGAGGGCACGACAAAACCTATTCCCCATCACGAGACAGAAAAGATTTGTCATGGGTTCTCTGATCCTCAAAAGGTTCTACAGCTGCACCATCGAGAGTATCCTGTCTGGTTGCATCACTGTCGGGTATGGCAACTGCTCGGCCTCCAACCGCAAGGCACTACAGAGGGTAGTGCATACATGCCAGTACATCACTGGGGCAAAGCTTCCTGCCATCCAGGACCTCTATACCAGGCGTTGTCAGAGGAAAGCCCTAAAAATTGTCAAAAACTCCAGCCACCCTAGTCATAGACTGTTCTCTCTGCTGCCACATGGCAAGTGGTACCGGAGCGCCAAGTCTAGGTCCAAGAGGCTTCTAAACAGCTTCTACCCCCAAGCTACCCTATTTGCATCCCCCTCCCCCTTTACACCGCTGCTGCTCTCTGTTGTTATCATCTATGCATCGTCACTTTAATAACTCTACCTATATGTACATATTACCTAATTTACCTCGACTATCCGGTGCCCCCATACCTTGACTCTGTACCGACACCCCCCTGTATATAGTCTCACTATTGTTATTTTACAGCTGCTCTTTTAATTACTTGTTACTTTTATGTATTATTCTTATTTGCACTGCATTGTTGGTTAGGGGCTCGTGTGTAAGCATTTCACTGTAAGGTCTACATCTGTTGTATTCGGCGCATGTGACTGTCATTTGATTTGATTTGAGCTGTTTTTTATTACCACTTCATTTACTGCTTCTTTATAGAGTAAATACACTTTCTCCCTCTCTTTTTAGTCATGGTTCACTTTAGTCAGTATTGAGCCACGTGCCACCCACCACCCACACACCAGTGGTACACAATTTACACACTGTGAATGTACAGTATGCATCAGTATGATGTGACCAGTTCCATAAGCCCTGAGCTGCCTAGCTGGCTCCTAAACTGACACTGTCATCATGCTGTCATGTTGACAGATAGAGTGCTGGAGGCAGGTAGAGGTGCTATGAGGAGGATCACACACACACGCACATGCCGCACACACACACACATGCACACACAGGCAAACGCACACACGCACACACACACTCCCCCTGACCCTGGCTCCCAACACCCACAGAGACAAAGCCACACTGACAGACACTGTGGGGAACAAGCGGCTCTGCACAAAAACAGTTTCATGTAAACACATGCAGGTACGCACACGCCCATGCAGGCACTTAGTGCAGATGGTCTTGCACTCACACAGAGAAACAACACTCCGTACACATGCTACAGTATGTGTGTTTACTAATTCAAATAATGAAATGTACTCTATTTGTACGCTGTTAGGCAGTCAAACATGGTTACAGGAACACATCAGTACACTGAGTAGTGTGGTAGTGTGTTGGCGTGGTAGCGTGATAGCATGGCAGCGTGGTAGTGTGTGTTTGTGCCCATAGGGTGACACAGACAGCAGTGTTGTTCCAGTCTATCTGACCCTTTTACAGTGTGTGTGTGTCTGTGGATGTGCGTCTGTCTGTGTCTTTGTGTACAAGTCACAGTAGGGAAAAATAAATAGTGAAGTATTTTTTGGAGCTTTTAACAATGTTCTCCTCTGCTACCTCAGCTGTGATGCAAACAGAACGATTTGGTCATCTGTCTATTTATAGTCTGCTAGTTTCAGAGACCTACGTACCTGGACACAACCAGCCTACCTTCAGTACCTGGGTTGTTGAACATCTAATAGTCAAATCATAGTGTAAAAGCAGGTGAGCTGGTTCTACTCTTTATGGAAATTTTCTGGTGTTTTGTTGTGGAAAACTGTGCGGGTTGAGCATCAACACTTCAACCTTTCTCCAGAGTCTGTGTGTGTGTATGTTTGTGTGTGTGTGTGTGTGTGTGTGTGTGTGTGTGTTTGTGTGTCTGTGTGTGTGAGAGCGCACATGAGTGTCAGAGGGGGGTGATTGGGTGTGTCAGTCTTGGTGTCCCCAGCCCCACAGTGTGTGTATGTGTGTGTGACAGTTCCGCCTCATGATCCCTCTACCTGCCTCTAGCACTCTGTCTTGCTATCTATAGACAGACAGGATAGAAGTGTTTTAGCAATTTCTTTTTTTTAAGCTTCCATGTCACGAGGGGATTTATGTCTGATTTAAGATGAAATCTTCAACCCTGTTATGGTCAACTCTGTTACAATCAAACCTGTTACGGTCAACCCTGTTATGGTCAACCCTGTTATGGTCAACCCTGTTACAGTCAACCCTGTTATGGTCAACCCTGTTATGGTCAACCCTGTTATGGTCAAACCTGTTATGGTCAAACCTGTTATGGTCAACCCTGTTATGGTCAACCCTGTTATGGTCAACCCTGTTATGGTCAACACACTTACACTTCTTTTTCTTTTATTTTTTTGTTAAATAATTTATTTAAAATTGGAAAACATGTTTTTATGAAGTTGAACATGTACTCTTTATGACAGAATGTTAAAATTATGTAAAATCTAACGTTTTTTTTAACAAGTTGGTGGAACGACCTCCCTGCAACTCAACTCTAACAATCTCCTTGAATTTGGGTATCTCCCAAATGGCAGCCTTTTCCCTCTATAGTACACTAGCCTACTTTTGACCAGGGCCCATAGGGAATATGGTGCCATTTGGGACGCAGGCCTTTACTTTGTTATACCGCTTCTTTTAATTTAACAGCCCATTTCGCTCTTTTAATTTGATTTAATCACTGTCTTCTTTTGGTGAGTAATCATTACTCTAGTCTACAAAGGACAAAACGAAAACAAATATTTCCTCCTCTGGATTCTGTTAATCATTGGGTCTGCTGATGTCTGCTGACCAAATCCTCCTGTTGTACAGCATTCCAGTCTGCAATTAAAACAGTGACCAGGTTGTAAGGGTTCAAACAAATTATGAGCTGGATTGTCATTTATCTTTGTCAACCTAGTCAGGGGAGCTGAGGTTAATATATCCCTGCAGAACGTTACATTAGCAGCTTCAGAGTCTCACTAGGGGCCGTGAACCATGACCTCATCCATAGACATACACACACAGACTCCCCAGAGGTTCTGTAGATTGATTTAGTGCCTCAGCATGCTGCTGCTGCTGCTGTGTGAATGGCGTCAGCAAAGAGGAAACTGGCTCCTGGAAAAACATGTTAATTGGTTGCGAGGCACCATGGGGTGGTGGCACTCGCTGGTCCAGACCCCAGGGCGCGGGAGGAGGTGAGAAGAGGGGAAGAGAGGTGCAGGGAGAGGGGAGGAAAAGAGATGGAAGGGAGGAGAGCTGCACGAAGAGAGGAGTTGCAGAGGAGCGGGTAGACGGGAAGGTGCAGGTAGCAGGTGGAGAAGTGGGCAGGAGAAAAGAGGAAGAGGAGAGATGCAGAGAGAGGCCAGAGTGTGGGCAGGAGAGGGAGAGGAGAGGGGAGGTGTAGGGAGATGGGAGATGCAGAGAGAGGCCAGAGTAGTGGGCAGGAGAGGGAGAGGAGAGAGAGGGGAGGTGTAGGGAGATGGGAGATGCAGAGAGAGGCCAGAGTAGTGGGCAGGAGACAGACTGGAGAGATTGATGTAAGGTAATGTGCTCTGACAGGCTCTCTCCAGCAATAAGCACTCTCCTCGTATACAACAGACCCGCTACAGCTCACCCAACAGCAGATCGTGAGACAAACACAGGTCACTACCCATTCTGCTGTATGCACAAGACTCACTCCTTGTTGTTCCTGTTATTGTTCCTCTTATTTTATTCTGATGTTATGACATTTTGACCTTTTCAGTTGTATTGCTCTTGGAATTTTCCTTTGTAAAGAGAATGGGTGGCAATATGTCTGCATTTGTTCTAATTGTAAACAGAACACTTTTCTCTCCTCTCAAGAGGTTTGTCTGTTTTGCCAGATGGGTGTTTTGATATGTAAAATGTTCTCCTCCACAGCTAATCCACAATCTAAAGAGGCTAATGAGGCCTCATGCCATAGAATTCAAATCCCCGCTAGAGCTGTCTGCACAGGGTGAGTGTATGACACACACAGACATAAACACACACATACACACACACATGTTCCATTGTCTTATTTTTGCCCTACATTGTTCCCTGGATGTAAATAGTGAACATTAATCAAACCTAGCAAGGCAGACTGAGATGAACAAGACATTAGTGAACACGCTGACAGACATGTCTGTACTTTCTGAGCTCTGAACACATCCCTCATCAAACATTTCACCCTGAGACCTATTCATGTCATGCTAATTACTTCTCAACAACACAAAAAATATATATAAAGGCAACACGCAACGATTTCAAAGATTCATATAAGGAAATCAGTCTATTGAAATAAATAAATTAGGCCCTAATCTATGGATCAGAAAACCAGTCAGTATCTGGTGTGACCACCATTTTCCTTGTTCAGCGTGACACATCTCCTTCACATGTTGCCTGTGGAATGTTGTCCCACTCCTCTTTAATGGCTGTGCAAAGTTGCTGGATATTGGCGGGAACTGGAACAAGCTGGCATACACGTCGTTCCAGAGCATCCCAAACATGCTCAATTGATGACATGTCTGGTGAGTATGCAGGCCATGGAAGAAATGGGACAGAACCTTGCAACATGGGGCCGTGCATTATCATGCTGAATATGAAGTGATGGCGGTGGATGAATGGCACGACAACGGGCCTCAGGATCTCATCACGGTATCTCTGTGCATTCAAATTGCCATTGATAAAATGCAATTGTGTTTATTGTCCGAAGCTTATGCCTGCCCATACCCTAACCCCACTGCCACCATGGGGCACTCTGTTCACAACGTTGACATCAGCAAACCGCTCAACCACACGAGGTCATACATGCTGTCTGCCATCTGCCCGGTACAGTTGAAACAGGAATTCCTCCATGAGGAGCACAATTCTCCAGCGTGCCAGTGACCATTGAAGGTCAGCATTTTCCCAATGAAGTCAGTTACGATGCCAAACTGCAGTCAGGTCAAGACCCTCGTGAGGACGACGAGCCCACATAAGAGCTTCCCTGAGACGGTTTCTGACAGTTTTATGCAGAAATGAATTGGTTGTGCAAACCCACAGTTTCATCAGCTGTCCGTGTGGCTGGTCTCAGACAATCCCACAGGGAAAGAATCCAGATGTGGAGGTCCTGGGCTAGCGTGGTTACACGTGGTCTGTGGTTGTGAGGACGGTTGGACTTACTGCCAAATTCTTTAAAGCGACGTTGGAGGCGGCTTATGGTAGAGACATTACCATTCAATTCTCTGGCAACAGCTCTGGTGAACATTCCTCCAGTCAGCAAGCCAATTGCACTCTCCCTCAAAACTTGAGACATCTGTGGCATTGTGTTGTGTGACAAATCTCCACATTTTAGAGTGGCCTTTTAATGTCCACAGCACAAGGGGCACCTGTGTAATGATCATGCTGTTTAATCAGCTTCATGATATGACCTACCTGTCAGGTGGATGGATTATCTTGGCAACTTGCTCACTAACAGGGATGTAAACAAATTTTTGCACAAAATTTGAGAGAAATACACTTTTTGTGCTTCTGGAACATTTCTGGGATCTTTTATTGCAGCTCATGAAACATGGGACCAACACTTTACATAATGCATTCATATTTTTGTTCAGTATAATTATCTCCACTGAGTGTTTTCCTCTCTTCTATCGACACATGAGGTCCCTCTATCTCTCCACCGCTCTCTCTCTCTTTCTTGTCTCTCATCCATTCTTTCATTAACCCCAACAGTACATAAACACTTGTATTTCAATCAACACTATATTTCAATCAATGTTTGAGAGTAGCTATTTGGGTAGAGAAAAACGTTGATTATTCTCCTTTACGAAAAAAGATTAGCTAGTGGAGAGGTGAAGATAAATTAATCTGTACTTATCCATCCCCCCCAGGCAAGGAGATGATCGAGATGTACTTTGACTTCCGTCTATTCCGCCTGTGGAAAACCCGCCAGCACTCCAAGATGCTCGAATATGATGACCTTTTGTGACACTGCTCACCTCTGACCTTTGTCAGCCTATTGGCTGTGTATCTCATCACCGATAGCCTATGGTGACGGCTTTCCTTGAGAGGTCCTGGACGGGAGCGCTCTGTTTAAGAGGTGGACGACAGGCTTCAGGTAGTTTTGCTCACTGAGGAGGCTTCAATCCTCTGCTCTCAGACCAAGTGCAGTAGCAATTACTGTCAGGAGGTGAACTGTATATTTCCCGCCATCCATTTTCACTGTCTCAACCAAATGCCTCTACTGACAGAGAACCGTGAGGGAGAGAAGTTAAAAGAGAGAAGTGGAGAGATCATCCTTTAGCCTCTGTGTCAAGAGACACAAAATAGAGCTAGATTTGGATCTCGGGAGCCAAGCAAGTCTTCTTTAAATTAGTCATAGAGAGAGATGCAGCTGCAGGGAAGAGAGAGGCTGTGAAAAGGGAGAAGAGATGGTGAAAGATTTTCTCCCTTACCTACATGTCTGTTGTGTGAACTAGGAGGTACATGGATGAAAGCTTTTTTTCTTCAGAAAAGTACGTAGATCTCCCTTAGGATGGAAATGTATTTATATAGTGTGTTGGTTGTTTTCAGAGCTTTAGAGAATAGATTTCCATTATCTATACATCTACCACAAATAGAAGAGAGAGTATACCAATAATTCAAAGTATCTATACATAACACAGCTTTTATTTTTAACTACCTGTATTGGTATTTCTTACGGACTGTTTGAATTGAATAACTCAGGGTTACTGCTACCCCTCGTTTATTACTTGGCAGCGGTTGTCACCTCACCGTCATGACAGAATAGGACGGAGATGTCTGTCGGCTACTTCCGATCCTCTCCACCCAGCCTCTATGTCAACACATAGAATCTGAGATTTTACAGTAGTTGTCAGGGAAACCATTTATGTCTGACTGTGCACATGTTTGTGCGTGAACGAGGGAGGTTGTTTTATAGATACGATTTTTCATAGACTAGGTCAATTGTAGCTTAAGGGCTCAATTGAATCCGTATCGCGCTATAGCGTGATTTAAATTTAAAGGCAATGTTCCCGGGTTCGCAGAGACTGCATTCACGCTGCATATGTCAGCTCAGTCGGAAATTACCTTTACTATAGCGCTGAACTTCAGCGATACGGATTGAATCGGGCCATAATACTCATTACGCATTCATTAGTGACACTGAACTACAGACACAGGCTTTTCTTTCTTGTAGTTCACACCCAGGGACTGATACCCTTATGCTGTGACCCTTCTGTCTTACTCTGCATTACATTGTTAACTAAACATAACTGTTATCATGAGCTTTATGGAAAGTGGACAAGACCTAGCCTAGATGACTTGTGTCACACTGATTTTGGTAAAAGTTATTATCAGTATATGTACAGTATACTTACTCATATTTAACTTGTATTGCTGCTTCATTTACTCTCTGTCCTGCATGTGTTTTACTTCATGCTTGTATGATGTATTCCCGAGGCGCAATAGCACAAACCAAAATGACTGGAATCATATCTACAGATGTAGTATCTTAATTTGATCACCCTGTTACAGGAAATTAAAAACTTGTAGTGTATTTGAGGTTTAAAAAGGCTTCCTAAATCTGTCATTTCCATATTGAAAATTCAGACTTTATTTTCCCTTACAAAAAAATGTATCAACCCCTACAAAAATGTCCATTAATTATAATCCACATAATATTTAAAATGTCCTGTTGCTCTAGGATGTATTTCCTGCTGTAGCAAACTGGTTTAAAGGAATCCTACATCTGTAATACACTGCACCCTTCCTGTGAAAACACCAATTTAGTTCTGATCAGATACATAAATTGGATGGTGATAACTACCTGAAAACTTTGGCTGTGTCCCAAATGGCACCCTATTCTGATATCAAACCAACCTCTCAGTATTATTGTCATTCACTTCCTGTGTATTGTGCTATTGAGTCTTAACTAATGGGCTTCCTGTCCAGCCTATGATACAAATCAGCAGTGATACAGTACATGTCATATACACACGCAGGGCAGTTCTGTGGAGCCTGTAATGATTACTTTCCAACCTTTGCTTGTGCTCAAGTGGCAGAATAACACAATTTAAGGAAGATTTTCAAATTTCCTCGTTAAACTGTTCCACCAGAGCAAATAAGCTAATGTGTTTGCTGCTCCTCGTGTGTGTGTGTGTGTGTGTGTGTGTGTGTGTGTGTGTGTGTGTGTGTGTGTGTGTGTGTGTGTGTGTGTGTGTGTGTGTGTGTGTGTGTGTGTGTGTGTGTGTGTGTGTGTGTGTGTGCATGCATGCTAACGTGTGAGTGTGTGTTTCTCAGAAACATAGCGGGTTGTGGCACTGAGCTGTGGATCCGTGTGGACATGCTGAATACGGAGGGAGAGAAAAGAGAGAGGCCATTTTCTTTATATTCCTTAACCACTTTTGCTTGTATTCATTAATGATGGTACATAGTGTACACTTCTAATAACTCTCGGTTCACCTTCCTAGAATGAGGGATTCACACCATGTATTTTACTCACTGGTGAAGTCGTTTTAACATGGGGTATTGTATATCTACTCACTTCTCTGTTTGATGTGTACCTTTACAAAACTGTTCATGTGTGTTGTGTGACACACCAAGGATACAACCCCTATATCCTGTAGCAATAGACTTTTTAATATTTCCTATACTGTTATTAGAAAATGTGTTTTGCATTGTTTTGGTCCCAACTGGACACTGTCCCTAAGGCACAGCAATCTCCAACATTACTCACTTTGATATTGAAGTAGAGAGAGAGTTACAGAGAGAGAGAGAGAGAGAGAGTGAGGCAGTGACATATACAGCG
Organism: Oncorhynchus clarkii lewisi; assembly: GCF_045791955.1. Classification (NCBI taxonomy): domain Eukaryota; kingdom Metazoa; phylum Chordata; class Actinopteri; order Salmoniformes; family Salmonidae; genus Oncorhynchus; species Oncorhynchus clarkii. The sequence goes on along the minus strand of NC_092176.1, from coordinate 29,749,685 downwards.
TAGCTTTACCTTACACACATTTGATATGTGCGGTACAGTGCTATAGTCGATGAGCATGTGTGTATCTTGCTCAGCTGGCCTTCCCCTTCCTCCTCTCCTCAGAGTCTTCACTGGTACCTGTCTTTAAGGCAGACCCAGGGACAGATTAAGTTTAAGAATGACCAATACATTAATTGTAACTGTATCAAAAGACTTCCAATGGGAAATATTTGATGCCTCTGTTTTAACACAAATAGGATTGTAATGGGAAATGGAAATACAGTTAATTGAGTACAATGAATGAATTGAGAACAGTGAAATACAGTAAATGAAATCCTTTTTAATGAATCATTGATTTATGGTTATGCTTTAAGATATGGTTTATATATAATATGTGGGATGTGTCCCAAATGGTATATGGACTCCAGGAAAGCTAAGAAGAGTACTTTACTGTATGAAGGCTATCGCAATCTCCTTTGTGAGTTGGCACACTAGAAGTGATTTGTGATGGTAGTTAAGATGTCAGGCATGGATAGATATTAGAATTTTACAGTTGCAACAAAAGAGACATGAATGAGAAGTTTTGTCTTTTTCAGATGAGAGCTAGTGTCTGTGTCCCAAATGGCAACCTATTCCCTATTTAGTGCACTACTTTTGACCAGTAGGGAATGCAGTCAGTGTAATGTATTATGCTGGAGCCAGACCAAGCAACGCGTGCACTGACTGCTCATCGTGGTTTGACTTCTCATCCTGGCCAATGAAACAACCATTTCCATTTCTCTAAGGAGAAATGTAATTACACAAATCAAGACATCCGTCTTCAACGCCTCACAAGTTCTGTTAATACAAAATGAAACCTTCTGTCATCACCAATAACAAAACAAGACATATCCATGAACTTACATCCTATTTTTAATTGATGAGTTTATCCCACATTGATTCTGCTGCCACTTTATCCAGAGAGATTATATGCATCCCAAATAGCACAACATTCCCTATATAGTGCATTACTTTTGACCAGTGCCCTATGGGGAAAAGGGTGTAATTTGGGACTCAGCCGTTGCTTGGTTCTCTGCTCTCTGCGCTCAGCTCTGTGTTGGGGAAGCTGATTTGAGTTTTGATGATTGATTGATGGAGCTCTGATTGCTCTGACGCCTCATGTTGGGAAGTGATTGTATTTTGGGATGAGGGGGACGCTCAACGATCTCATATTGTCTGTCTTATTTAACTTTCTACAAAGTCATGTAGGGGCCGGTGCATTGCATTTTCAGTAGATCTGTGTAGCATCCTACAATTCAAAGAGAGATCTTAGCAGTGATAACTATTACTACTGTAAATCTTTAGTCAGGTTGAATCTCCAAATGTCTTGATAAAAGTATTGTTTAATATGATAATTATCATAGTGATAATGATTGATGTCTCTGGGGATTTTGATACTAGGATACTAAAGGAAATACACTGGGTAGTGTACTTTTAGCCGTACAGTGCATTCAGAAAATATTCAGACCTCTTGACTTTTTCCACATGTTGTACAGCTTTATTCTAATATATATATATATATATATAAAATCATTTAGCAGTCTAATCACAATACCCCATAATGACAAATCAAAAGTAGGTTTTTATAATACAGAAATACCTTATTTACATATTCAGAACCTTTGCTATGAGAGTCGAAATTAAGCTCAGGTGCATCCTGTTTCCGTTGATCATCCATGAGATGTTTCTACAACTTGATTGGAGTCCACCTGTCTAAGGTCCCACAGTTGACAGTGCATGTCAAAGCAAAACCCATGCCACGAGGTCGAAGGGATTGTCTGTAGAGCTCCAAGACAGGATTTTGTCGAGGCACAGATCTGGCGAAGGGTACCAACAATATCTGCAGCATTGAAGGTACCCAAGAACACAGTGGCCTCCATGATTCTTAAATGGAAGATGTTTGGAACCACCAAGACTCTTCCTAGAGCTGACCACCCAGCCAAACTGAGCATTCGGGGGAGAAGGTTCTTGGTCAGGGAGGTGACCAAGAACCCGATGGTCACTCTGACAGAGCTCTAGAGTTCCCCTGTGGAGATGGTTGTCCTTCTAGAAGGTTCTCCCATCTCTGCAGCACTCCACCAATTAGGCCTTTATGGTAGAATGGCCAGATGGAAGCCACTCCTCAGTAAAAGGCCTGCTTGGAGTTTGCCAAAAGGCACCTAAAGAATCTCAGACCAGGAGAAACAAGATTCTCTGGTCTGATGAAACAAAGATTGAACTCTTTGGCCTGAATTCCAAGTGTCACGTCTGGAGGACACCTGGCACCATCCCTACGGTGAAGCATGGTAGTGGCAGCTTAATGTTTTTCAGCGACAGGGACTGGGAGACTAGTCAGGAGCAAGGCAAAGATGAGATCCTCGATGAAAACCTGCTCCAGAGCGCTCAGGATCTCCGACTGGGGCGACAGTTCACCTTCCAACAGGACAATGACCCTAAGCACACAGTCAAGACAATGCAGGAGTGGCTTCAGAACAGGTCTTTGAATGTCCTTAAGTGTTCCAGCCAGAGCCCGGACTTGAACCCAATTGAGCATCTCTGGAGAGACCTGAAAATAGCTGTGCAGCAACGCTCCCCATCCAACCTGACAGAGCTTCAGAGGATCTGCAGAGAAGACTGGAGAAACTCCCCAAATACAGGTGTGCCAAGCCTGTAGCATCATACCCAAGAAGACTCGATGCTGTAACCGCTGCCAAAGGTGCTTCAACAAAGTACTGAGTAAAGGGTCTAAAACATATGTAAATATGATATTTCAGTTTTTTATTTCTAATTCATTAGAAAAATGTCAAACTGTTTTTTCTTTGTCATTATGGGGTTTTGTGTGTACGTTGATTAGAAAAACAACAATTTAATCAATTTTAGAATTAAGGCTGTAATGTAACAAAATGTGGAAAAAGTCAAGGGGTCTGACTACTTTTCCTGAAGGCACTGTATATCATGAGAATTTAGTAGATTTATTTTTTCCTTGCTGTAACTGAACTAACATTACAAGCAGTACAGTATGTTTCACATTGTACAACAATGGTACTAACCAGTATAAATGTTTTCAAAGTGTTTTTTCCCCCAGTAAAAAACATCTCTTATTCTAATCAAGTTGTGTCTTCATTATTTCTATATTGCCATGAAACACATGAAAGAGAGGTCTGAAGAGGGAGGGAGAGGTCTGGAGAGGGAGGGAGGGAAGGAGAGGTCTGGAGAGGGAGGGAGGAAGGGAGAGATCTGGAGAGGGAGAGGGAGGGAGGAAGGAGAGGTCTGGGGAGGGAGAGGTCTGGAGAGGGAGAGGTCTGGAGAGGGAGGGAGGGAAGGAGAGGTCTGGAGAGGGAGGGAGGGAAGGAGAGGTCTGGAGAGGGAGGGAGGGAGGGATGGAAGGAAGGAGAGGGAGAGGGAGGGAGAGGTCTGAAGAGGGAGGGAGGGAAGGAGAGGTCTGGAGAGGGAGGGAGGGAAGGAGAGGGAGGGAGAGAAAAGGAGGAGAAAGATCACAAAGGCAAAAACCTGCACAAATTGCCGAGAATGTGTATTTTCTAAGCTTTTTCTGGTTTAGAGATGGGGAGTAAATGGTACAATGATCGGTAACCATAGAAGTTACTTCACTATTTGCCTCCCTGTACAACCCTATGGTTGATAAACTATCTTTACTCTGACACACACAGAGACACACATACAATTCCAACCTCTTACACACATCTCACTCTCTGGCTGGTCCTCAGCTGGTGCTTATAGGTTGTCAGCTCATAGGAGATGTGCTAAAGTGTGTATTTTCACGGAGCGGTGGTTGTTACAGCAGGCAGTGAATAATTGAAGGGACCAATACTGCAAAACAACAACAAAGTGGTGCTGAGGACTCACAGGATTGGCTTGCTGGCTGGCTGGCTGAGAGAGAAAGAGAGAGAGCGCTCTTGAAAATGCGTGTGTATGTGCCTGCATGTGTGTGTATGTGCCTGTGTACGTGCATGCATGTCTCAGAGTGGAGTGAAAAATGGCTTTTACAAGCATTTTACAGCTGGACTTTTACAGCAGGTGTGTCTCCCAAGTAGTAGGTTTCACTGGGCATTAACAGGCTGTATAAATGAGGGCCAGTAAGAACTGTGATCTAGTTACACACCACCCTATGACAGACTGACACACCACCCTATGACAGGCTGACACACCACCCTATGACAGGCTGACACACCACCCTATGACAGGCTGACACACCACCCTATGACAGGCTGACACACTCGGAGGAGCCAGACTGCGTCCCTTTCAACCCTTCCTACCGCTGTCTTCACTGATGAAGGGTGCTATACTCCACACTACACAGCATACTGCCTCTCACCCCTGCCCCTGCTCTGCCTAAGGCACAGCACCATTGCACTTCCCTCATAGGATCCGCCCCACATGGCACCCTATTCCCAACAGTATATAGTGCACTACTTTTGACCAGGGCACATAGAGCTCTAATTAAGTAATGCACAATAAAGGGGAAATACTGCCATTTGGAACTCACACTGGGGAGCAGACCCTCCTGGTTCACTTCACTACGCTTCACACCTCACAAGGCTTTACTGTTCCCGTTAAACCCTTAAATCTTAGAAAGGAACTATAAATCATAGTCCTCCTCCTACACAGTGATTTTAATTGATTTTTTCAGCGCAGGACTTCTTTGCCATTTCCGCATGACCAATTTATCACCACCATCTTAAAACCATTATCCAACAGTGGTGGTCAGTGCTGTTTAAGATGAGGGAGGATTATAACATCAACAAAAATAAGGAGCGTGGCCTTATTTCTATGACAGCATATTGGATGACTGTCATTCATATTCCATTCACCGAGTTCAATGTAACATTTATAGGTTTGGGCTACTACTGTACATGATGTTGCTACAACCTAGACGACAAATTAAGGTTTACAAGGTGCGCAGGTGTGCAGGTCGAGAGAAATTAGCGTAATCAAGGTGACAGACAGTGACACATTCAATACCACCTTGCACACTCTTGCCTGCATCTACCTGATCTAAGTTGTAATTGTCCAACATTTGCAAACGAGAGATTCTATTGGACAAATTCAGGTATGTTTATCCCCGTTTTTTTTCAACAGAATCGGTGGAATGAATCCATGCAATCACAGAACTCAGCAGCATATAAACTGCATGATCACTTTGCTCGTTGTGTATATAATTCCTTCTTGTTTCTACGCTCTTTCCTCCTCTCACCTTTTCCCTTCACTTGTGGACTTCAGTGCACAATACCACAGCTGTCTGTGACCAGGCGGAAAAAACCTTCCAAGCCAAACATTCATAACATAACTGCTGACGCTACACACAGCATACATCATTTCTCCATATTAACGTCATAGTCAATATACTAGAAGTAATGCGTTAGTAAATCTGCTAAAATCATGCAGTACAGTGTACAACAAGCAGTTTATCAGTTACACCTGCGGGCCCCTGTGGCTATAAATAAAAAATAAAAAAAGCTTAGTTTGACTTGGAAGAGTTCCAGTGTTAGATAGCCACAGCCAGCTAGCTAACATAGCATCCCTCTCTGTTTGAGCCAGGTGTTTAAGTAGGCTAAATTACCTAGCTGAATTCGCTAGCTAAGTAAGTGAAAGTGAAAAAATATATACAATGCACTCGGAAAGTATTCAGACCCCTTGACTTTTTCCACATTTTGTTACATTACATACAGCCTTATTCTAACATTTATGAAAAAACATTTTCAATCTACATAAAATACCCCGTAGGTTTTTAGAAATGTTTGCAAATTTATTACAAATTAAAAACTGAAATGTCACATTTACGTAAGTATTCAGACCCTTTACTCAGTACTTTGTTGAAGCACCTTTGGCAGCGATTACAGCCTCAATTCTTCTTGGGTATGACGCTACGAGCTTGGCACACCTGTATTTTGTGAGTTTCTCCCATTCATCTCTGCAGATCATCTCAAGCTCTGTCAGGTTGAACAACTAGCGTCGCTGCACAGCTATTTTCAGGTCTCTACAGAGATGTTGGATCTGGTTCAAGTCCGGACTTTGGCTGGACCACTCAAGGACATTCAGAGACTTGTTCCGAAGCCACTCCTGCATTGTCTTGGCTGTGTGCTTACGGTTGTTATTTGGTGACGTGAATATATTTAGTACAGTTTTATCTAAAAAGGATAGCTTTTTAATGTTTCACTGTTTTTTAAATGAAATTCACTGAGGAGGATGGTCCTCCCCTCCACCCTCTGAGGAGCCTCCACTGTTATCAAATATTCTAAAGATTAGATTAAGAATCTCATTGGTTTGTTTCCTTGGTTAGCATTGAAGATTATTACAATCAGAACGAATTAAATTGTAACCATTATTTTTGTTGCACGAGTAGTTACAAAAATGACTGAATTTGCCGTATCTGAAGGAGTACTTATTATGAGTGTGTTTTCTGCACATTAATAGCATTAGACAGGTTGATATAACGGAAGACGGTTTTGAAAAAAATCTCAATATTTCAACTTTTCACCAGCATATATTTTGTTTTGGAGCTCAACATCGATTTGAGAGATGTACATGAAGGCTGAAATTCCTAAAATATAAATGTACTCTATAGTGCCTACCATCAATGCCGAGCTCAATAACTATCCTTCAGCCATATCAAGTATGTATGATGAATGCCTGATGCATCCCAGCAAGCTTAGGTATGTGTCCCAAATGGCACCCTATTCCCTTTATAATGCACTTCTTTTCACCATAGTGGTCTGGTCATAAGTAGTGTACTCCATGTTCCACAATCCAGTTACTACCTCTCAGTGGCCTTCCACCCAAATGAGATCCATACCAGCCCTCACTAGTCCTAACTAGCCCTCATTAATCCTAACCAGTTCTAACCATTCCTAACCAGCCTTCACTAGTTCTAACCAGCCCTCACTAGTCCTAACCAGTCTTAACCATTCCTCACTAGTCCTAATCAGCCCTCACTAGTCTTAACCAGCCCTCATTAATCCTAACCAGTTATAACCATTCCTAACCAGCCCTCACTAGTCCTAACCAGCCCTCACAAGTCCTAACCAGCCCTCATTTACCTCCTCACATGATTTAGAGGCACACCATCCTGCACTGGCTGGGATATTATGAGCATCAAGAGATTGTCCAGTATACAATACAAGACCTCCATATTTCCCGATGCGTCATCACAGTTCACACACATAGGCTGAGTGTCTTATGTGATATACCCTGCCAGGTATAATTGCATAATACACCCGCCAGCACTGAGCACACAGACCAAATCCTGCTAATAAAAGTGGGCAGAAATAGAGCAGTGTGTAAGCGGACAGCACCGTGCACGACTTTGTCCCAAATGGCACCCTATTCCCAATATCGGCTCTATGGGTCCTGGTCAAAAGTAGTACACTATAATAGGGAATACGGTACCATTTGGGACAAGGTCATGGTTCTGCCCGCTTACACAGCAGGGCTGGCTGACAGTCAGGGACCATGGAGCAGGGAGCGCTCAGCTGTGTCTGCCTGCCCAGCACTGCCCGGCACTGGGCCAAGCATCCGTCTTCATTACCTGGGACAGGGGAGCCCACTCTGCTGCAGCTTCATCCCACAGCTGAGTCCCATATGACACCCTATTCCCTATAGAGTTCCCTACTTTTGACCAGTGTCCTGGTCAAAGGTACTGCACTATATTGGTAATAGGGTGCCATTTGGGATGTAGGCCACCTCTATTTATTTAACCTTCATTTTGAGAAGGAGTCATGCTGAGACCAAGGTCTCTTTTACAGATGAGCCCTGTATACACGTCAATATACACTATACCAGGGCTCTCCAACCCTGTTCCTGGAGAGCTACTGTCCTTTAGGTTTTTGCTCCAACCCCAATCTAGTGCACCTGATTTTAATAATTAGGTGATTGATAAGGTGAATCAGGTTAGCTACAACTGGGATTGGAGTGAAAACCTACAGAAACAGGGGTGGAGTATACAGTATACACAGCAATATACAGTCAATATTCACATCAATACATGAAACAAAACACAATCATTAATTAAGAAACAAAAATGTTCCTCAGTTAAAAGGTCCTCCATCAGCCTTTTGAATTGCCCTAGAGCAGAGGTCACCAACCTTTTCTGAGTCGACATCACGTTCCGAGTCAAAATGCAAGCTGAGATCTACCGCTCAGATTTTCTTTTAACATGACTTAAAAAATGTAAGCCTAAGCAACATTAACCAATTAAAAACAGTTCTGTAGCAATGAGGTTTGTGCAGTAGGCTATTGGCCAAAACATTATCACCACATATCAGCTTTGCTTGAATTTCCCTGCCAATGCATTGTTGTTCGGACCGTTTAAAAAATATATAGAGTATATTTCAACATTTGACATAGGCTATAGGATCACACTGGTTATAGACCAGCAGTTGTATTATATGTTAGGCACAGCTGAGTGAGCACACATTTAAATAATTCGATTTTTATTGTCATTTTACTGGGCTGATGGTGCCTGCATCCGAAGGTCAGTCTCACAAATTAATATTGTTACTACTATGACCAGAGAACGTGAAATATTCCTTGATATTAAAAAAAGTCCCAAGTCGCTAATAATAACAACATTGCAAGACTATAGATACAGATTCCTACTCATTAATTACATCTGCAGTGCTGGTTGTAGTGCAGAGGTAGGAAGAAAGTGCATTTTATGGCTTATAACATTTTTGAATACAAAGTGTTGACAGTGCTGAGTAAGAACTTAAACATGAACTCACTCATAAAAACAGCATCTCTTTGCTGTAGTCGTTGACAGTCTCTCTAGTAATGGTTTTGAAATCTCATAGTATCAACTTTGCGGTAGCTTTCTTTTATGCCTGCTACGTTACTGCAGACCAAGTCATCTGAGACATCCGATTAGCCAGCAGGATACCAATAGTGCACTTGATTTGCTCTCTCCGGGCCCACCGGGAAGGAAGAGTTTGTACCTTCAGACACATGAAATGGTTAAAAATGGGAACACTTTGCCTACTCAGCACTCAGGGCAGCTGAATCGGGTGCACCTACCGCCAACAGTGTGAGAGGAATAAAATAAAATAGGAAAGGAAGGCTTTATAGTTGTTTTTTTTACATAAATATTTGTCGTCCTCTTGGTGACCAGGGCCCTAGAGGCACCAATTCATCCAATTTTAGAGAGCCTTGGAGATTATTCCACAAGTAAGGTGCAAAAAAACAAAAAGCAGATTTACCTAACTCAGTGGAGATGGAAGGGATATCCAGCGTTAGCCATCCCTGAGAACGGTTCTGGAGTCTCGTATGTCTGTAACAATAAAGTAAGGTCAGGCGGAAGAATATGCAGGAGGGCTTTATAAATCAAAAGAGTTTAATTAATGCATCGATCATGAGACTTCAAAGAGGGCCAGCCTACTTTCACGCTATGATAAAATGTGTCCAATAGATTCAAGACAGTGGTAGCTGCATTCATATTATAAACAATATCACCATAACTGGTATTAATGTCTACTGAATGATTTGTTTTCTGCTATTTAATGACAGAATATTCCCTCATACCATTAGGATGGTAATCAGTGGTAGTTTGTGATTGGCTGAATAACCTTGGCTGGGCAGGCTCATATTGTCAACAAAGCACATGACAGCAATATTATGCCAAGTTTTGAAATTTGTGGATGTTTCTTTGGGATAATGTATAAAGTGATCTGTGCATTTCAACAACAGCATAGGTACACCTATTTCACTTTTGCATGTAAGCAGAAGCACCACTGCTTTCCATGTGGCCAATGTGTGTTCTATTTTAAGAACTACGCACAAACATTGCAACCAGTAGTGATGGACATTCCGGCTCTTTTCAGTGAGCCTGCTCGTTCGTCTCAGCTCACCAAAAAGAACAGGCTCTTTGACTCTCAAACGGCTCTTCAAAAAAACAAGTTTAGTATTTTTTCAAGTCAAACAGTTTGCGATAGTTTGACTATGATTGGTATTAAAACAATTCTAATTAAATTATTACATTAAATCATACTCTACCTTAACCACAATGTATTTCAAAATGGATTGGTTTGTTATGAAAAAGAATGCTGTTAAACATTTGCATTTAAAGTATAACTTTTTAATGTATACTGTATAAACAAAGCACATATAAATATGACCATTCAAAACGAATGCAATCTGAACAGCATAATAGAATATTGCACCATATCAAAGAAAAATAAATAACAGAGCTCCTCCTAATAGGATCAGACTTCCATTATGGCATCTGCTGAGGGATTCCTTCGTGCTGCATCCCCAGTTGCTCTCACATCAAACAGCATCCAAACCGCAGACGTTTGTGGCACTACTGCTGGTGCTTCTGCTCCATCTGATCCCTCTTCTTCCTGTTGCCCTGGTGCCTGAGCCAGTTGACTGCTGGGGCTGTCCCTCCCTGCTGCTGAGGTTATTCTTTGAAGAGCCTCATCAATCACTCTGGCATCACTGAAGGCTAACTTCTTAAACCTGGGGTCAAGTGCAACAGTTTCTGATAACACGTGATTATATTCCATTCTGTGGAACTTTCTGTCCATTGATGAGCATAGGGTGTCCATCAACTCTGTCACATGTCCTGTGGTTACATTTGCTTCTCTCTGGCGGCTGGCTGTGATTCCCTGCAGACCCTTACACAGGAGTATCATTTTTGAGGCTGTCACATAGCTGAAAAGAGAGAACAGTAACTTATTAGTTCCGGTTCAAGTTTTGTCTACTGATACTACATTCTCATCTACTGCTCATATACATATATAATACTGGATTAAATAATGATGTAGTAATAATTGCTTACTGTACTTCTCTCCACTGATCTCCGCAGTGACCTGCTCAAAGGGTTCCAGGACTCTGCACACCTCCTCCACCACCTCCCATTCCTCTTGGGTCAGAGCATCAACAGGTGCATTGACAATGGTCAGGGTAGAGATGATGGCATCCTGTGACTCAAGAAACCGCTTCAACATATAATATGTTGAATTCCACCTTGTAGTGCAGTCTTGTTTAGGCCTCAGCTCAGCCATCCCCATCTGGCGTTGTGTAGACTTCAGTTTTTCAGCACCTACTGTGCTCCTGTGGAATGCTTTCACTTTGTCCACAGTGGGCTTCATCACCTTCAGAGCATCTCTTACAATCAGGTTGATTGTGTGGGCAAGACATGGATGATGGGTCCATTTTAAAATGTTCATGGCTTTGGTTATGTTCGCTGCATTGTCGCTAACACAACAGAGCACTTTTCCATCTACTTGCCATTCTCTGTCCACTCTCAACAGTTCCTTTGTCATGTTCTCTGAGGTGTGTCTGTCGCTGAACTCAAAGCAGTCCAGCTAGACATCGAAAAATCTTCAATGAAGTGACATGTAAACCGACATGTAAGAAGTGGTTACCCTTGATGACCAGCAGTCAGTGGTAAGGCAAACTGCAGTAGCTTTTTGACCTCTTTCCTGCACTGAAGCCTATGTGTTCTCATACAGTTGTGGAGTGATTTTGAAAGGGTTTTCCTGCTTGGAATTGTGTACATTGGATTTAGGCTATCGCTATAATTTCTAAAAACTCTGTCCTCCACGATCAAAAATGGCTAGAAATCGGTGGCAATAATTTTAGCCAATGCAATATCAATGTGGCCTTGTTTTGCTACAGACATAGACTTAGGCATAAACTGGTCCATAGAAAACTGTGTTGCTGTGGTTCACGGAGTAGGCCTACTTGACTGAGTGGATACATCTCCACGTGTGGAGGTGCTGGCTCCACCACTATCACTAGCAAGCCCGCTAGTTTCTCGAAGCTTCACAGTTGGGTGCACAGTTCACATATGCAGGTGTAGGTTGTGCGTATTGGGCATAGTGTGCATGTGTGCCCATGCACACTAGGCTAATTCAGACAGATTGTAGTTTTTATGGCCAACTTGTCACGACTCCCACAGAAGGTGGCTCCCCTGCCCGGTTGTCGTCACCGGTCTACTAGCCGCCACCGATCCCTTTTTCCTTTTAGTTTCCTTTTGTCTTATTGGTTGCACCTGTTCCCTGTTTCCTTTCTTGATTTACGTCTATTTAAGCCTGTTAGGTCCGCCTAGGTTTGTGCGAGATTGTTACTCTGTTGGTTGTGGATGTGTTTTCGGGTTTGTTTTCTCCGGACTGTTTGGTCCTGTGTTTGGGCTGGTCTGTTTTATGCGCCCTGTATTTTGGCGTGACCGTTTTGTGCCGGAGAATAAATTATGATTCACCACTCCTAGTAAACTCTGACACTGCTATCAGGAGCGGGCAACGAAAAGGTTTGATTAAACAATTCAGAGACTGAAACTAATACATCAGATTGCTTATATTTAAGGAGAGCGAATCCATATACTGTATAGTACAATCCCAAAATCAGCTGTAATTGTCAATAATTAAACAAAGCTTAAAAGAATGAAGATTCTTCCGGACAAGGTAGACTCCTCCTCCTCACCATTGCCTAGTGTCCTACTCACTGAGGTATATGAACTGGAGACTACATCCAAGATATCCAGGTTGCATCTGGTTTATATGGACCAACATCACATGCGCACTAGCACTCAGTGCACACAAAAAGAAGCACGAGCAATGACAACATCATCACGTCATCCAAAAACATGGCAGACAGTGGATGAGTATACAATTTTAATATCTTTGGCTGTGAGTGTTGGATAATTCTTACACAGGGGGAACAAAAACGATGTTGCGAATTGTGCACAGCCACAGAGCCAAAAAACATATATTATTATTTTTTGACCAATCACACTTGGGGCACCACCCCTAATGCCCTAATGGACAAGCTTCCATTGATGGTAATAACTCTATGATGGCCATAGAGAAAGAGAGATATACCACAGCACAGACCTTTGGAGAGGAGACTGGTACAGAGCAATGAGCCATGCACACTAATACTAGCATTCTGAAATTGTAACTACATTACTACTCTTGCTGTAAATATAACTGCGTTACTACTCTCTCTGTAAATGTAACTACATTACTACTAGTGATGCACAATATATCGGTAAGCATATCGGAATCAGCCGATATTAGCTAAAAATACTAACATCGGCATCGACCCAATGTTTAGTTTAAGGCTGATGTGCAAACCCGATGTCAAAGCAGACGTGCATATCTATATAACATAGGTAGATGACGTAATGACGCCATGAAAAATATAGAGCTCCACATGCAACACAGCATTCCTAACCTATCCCACAATGTCAACAAGTCGAGCAGTCATTTGAAAGAGTAAGAACATTTCAGTGAGACAACTCAAAAGCAAAATCCATTAACGCCAAGATAATGGAATTCATTGCCCTTGACAATCAATCGTGGATGATGTTTGCTTTTGCCAACTGGACGAGCCCCTCGTGCCCCGGTACACAATACCAAGTAGGCACCATTTTTCAGATCCATGAGCTACTTGCTATGGGCGTCACTGCTATTAGCTTCACGACTGACATTTGGACCAGCAATCTCAGTCCCATGAGCATACTGAGTCTGACAGCACAGTGGGTCAACAAGGATTTCGTACTGAGGAAAGTTGTATTGCGTGCTCAAGAATGTGCTGGTTCTCATACCACTGCTACCATTTCAATGGCATTTGAGAACATGTATGAAACTTGGAAACATGAACACACTAGCTAGCTTCATTCAAACAACATCTTTACTGTGTCACCACCATGCTCGATGCTAGATACAAGGACCGCTACTTCGATCCAGACAAGAAATAGGGTTTATGTGAAATCTTACAAACACACCTGGACAAGATGGACATGGACACAGTGACAGCGCACACAGAGAAAGAGAGGCCACGGACAGACAAAGCTGAAACTTCACTGCTTGACATGTATGATAAATTCCTGGTTGAGAATGAAACGACTAAAAAATGAACAACGAAACAGCACAGTAAGCAAGTAAAAGAAACAGGTTTTGATTATGTTTTACTGGTAATGGGGACATATGTAAATGCCAACAAAATAACTTGTTTATCAAGTGTGTTGATTGTGTGTGTGTTTCAACTATTTAGCTGTACTAGAATGCTTAAAATGCTGCAAAAATTTAAATATTGGTTATCCGTATCGGTATCTGTATCAGGTTTTTTGGCAAGGAAAATATTTGATATCGGTATCGGGCAAAAATGTAATATTAGTGCATCCCTAATTACTACACTCTCTGTAATTGTAACTACATTACTACTCTCTCTGTAAATGTAACTACATTACTATTCTCTCTGTAAATGTAACTACGTTACTACTCTCTCTTTAAATGTAAATATGATCTATGATCTATGATGGCGCCGGGAAGTAATGGCAGCCATTTTACGGGCGCCTAACCAACTGTGCTCTTTATGTGTGTGTTTTTGCGTTATTTGTAACTTATTATGTACATAATGTTTCTGCCACCGTATCTTACGGCAAAAAAAGCTTCTGGATATCAGGACAGCGATCACTCACCTCAGATTAGACAAATATTTTTTCTTCAACAAGCAGGACACACAGGATGTACTTCAGACACCCGACAAGGCCAAAATCCCCGTCATTGTCAAGAGAAAGAGACACAGGTATAGAGGACACAGGGCGGGATAATTCGAAAGGATCCCCTGATGGTAAGTGGGGAATCTGCCCTTAACATCAATATTACTTGCCAAAGTACAATAAATTCAATAAATTAGACAAGGTACGATCACGATTATCCTACCAACAGGACATCAAAAACTGTAATATCTCGTCATAGCTGAATGACGACATGGAAAACATTTAGCTGGCGGGATATATGCTGCACCGGCTAGATAGAGCAGCACACTCTGGTAAGATGACAACGGGGGAGGTCTGTGTATATTTGTAAACAACAGCTGGTGCACGAGATCTAAGGAAGTCTCTAGATTTTGCTCACCTGAAGTAGAGTATCTCCTGATAAGCTGTAGACCACACTATTTGCCAAGAGAGTTTTCATCTATTTTTTTTCGTGTCTGTTTATTTACAACCACAGATGGACGCTGTGCACTAAGACCGCACTCAGTCAGCTGTTTGCGGTGGCTGGTGGCTCTCCTAGTGCCCGAGGACTTTAATGCAGGGAAACTTAAATCAGTTTTACCTCATTTCTATCAGCATGTCAAATGCACAACCAGAGGGGAAAAAAATCGAGATCACCTCTACTCCACACACAGAGATGCGTACCAAGCTCTCCCTCGCCCTCCATTTGCAAATCTGACCATAATTCTATCCACCTGGTTCCTGCTTACAAGCAAAAATTAAAGCAGGAAGCACCTGTGTCTCGGTCTATATAAAAAAGTAGTCAGATGAAGCAGATGCTAAACTACAGGACTGTTTTGCTAGCACAGACTGGAATATGTTCTGGGATTCTTCCGATGGCATTGAGGAATACACCACATCAGTCACTGGCTTAATCAATAAGTGCATCAAGGACATCGTCCCCACAGTGACTGTACGTACATACCCCAACCAGAAGCCATGGATTACAGGCAACATTCGCAATGAGCTAAAGGGTAGAGCTGCAGCTTTCAAGGTGCGGGACTCTAACCAGGAAAATTATAAGAAATCCTGCTATGCCCTCAGACCGAACCATCAAACGGGTAAAGCGCCAATACAGGACTAAGATTGACTCGTACTACACCGGCTCCGGCGCTCGATGAATGTGGCAGGGCCTGCAAACTATTACAGACTACAAAGGGAAGCAGAAGCCGCGAGCTGCCCAGTGACACGAGCATACCAGACGAGCTAAATCACTTCTTTGCTCTCTTCACAAGCAACTTGAATAAGACCTTAAAACAGGTCAACATTCAGAAGGCCGCTGAGCCAGATGGATTACCAGAACGTGTGGTCAGGGCAAGTGCTGGTAATGGCTCACATCAACACCATTATCCCAGAAACCTTAGACCCACTCCAGTCTGCATACCGCTCAAACAGATCCACAGATGATGCAATCTCTATTGCACTCCACACTGCCATTTCCCACCTGGACAAAAGGAAGACCTTCGTGAGAATGCTGTTCATTGACTACAGCTCAGCGTTCAACACCATAGTGCCCTCAAAGCTCCTCACTAAGCTAAGGATCCTGGGACTAAACACCTCCCTCTGCAACTGGATCCTGGACATCCTGATGGGCAGCCCCCAGGTGGTGAGGGTAGGTAGAAAAACATCTGCCACGCTGATCCTCAGCACTGGAGTCCCTCAGGGGTGCGTGCTCTGTCCCCTCCTGTACTCCCTGTTTACCCACAACTGCATGGCCAGGAACAACTCCAAAACCATCATTATCGTTTGCCGATGACACAACAGTGGTAGGCCTGATCACCGACAATGACGAGACAGCCTACAGGGAAGAGGTCAGAGACCTGGCCGAGTGGTACCAGAATAACAACCTATCCCTCAATGTCATTAAGACAAAGGCTTGCTCTCTCTAATTCTCTCTATTTCTCTTTTTCTCTTTTTCTCTTTTTCTCTTTCTTTCTTTCTTTCTTTCTTTCTTTCTTTCTCGGAGGACCTGAGACCTAGGACCATGCCTTAGGACTACCTGGCCTGATGACTTCTTTCTGTCCCCAGTCCACCTGGTTGTGCTGCTGCTCCAGTTTCAACTGTTCTGCCTACGGCAATGGATCCCTGACCTGTTCACCGGACGTGCTACCTGTCCCAGATCTGCTGTTTTCAACTCTCTAGAGACAGCAGGAGCAGTAGAGATACTCTGAGTGATCGGCTATGAAAAGCCAACGGACATTTACTCCTGAGGTGCTGACCTGTTGCACCCTCTACAACCACTGTGATTATTATTATTTGACCCTGCTGGTTATCTATGAACATTTGAACATCTTGGCCATGTTCTGTTATAATCTCCACCCGACACAGCCAGAAGAAGAATGGCCACCCCTCATAGCCTGGTTCCTCTCTAGGTTTCTTCCTTGGTTCCTGCCTTTCTAGGGAGTGTTTCCTAGCCACCGTGCTTCTACACCTGCATTGCTTGCTGTTTGGGGTTTTAGGCTGGGTTTCTGTACAGTACTTTGTGACATCAGCTGATTTAAAAAGGGCTTTATAAATACATTTGATTGATTGAAATTTGATTGAAAGGAGATGATTGTGGACTACAGGAAAAGGAGGACTGAGCACGCCCTCATTCTCATCGACGGGGCTGTAGTGGAGCAGGTTGAGAGCTTCACGTTCCTTGGTGTCCACATCAACAAACTAGAATGGTCCAAACACACAAAGACAGTCATGAAGAGGGCATGACAAAACCTATTCCCTGGGTCCTCAGATCCTCAAAAGGTTCTACAGCTGCAACATCGAGAGCATTCTGACTGGTTGCATCACTGCCTGGTACGGGAACTGCTCGGCCTCTGACCTCAAGGCACTACAGAGGGCAGTGCGTACAGCCCAGTACATCTCTGGGGCTAAGCTGCCTGCCATCCAGGACCACTACACCAGGTGGTGTCAGAGGAAGGCCCTAAAATTTTTAAAAGACCCCAGCCACCCCAGTCATAGACTGTTCTCTCTGCTACCGTATGGCAAGCGATACCGGAGTGCCAAGTTTAGGACCAAAAGGCTTCTCAACAGCTTCCACCCCCCCCCCCCCCCCCTCGTTTACGCTGCTGCTACTCTGTTTATCATCTATGCATAGTCACTTTAACTATACATTAATGTACATATTACCTCAATAAGCCCGACTAACCGGTGCCCCCGCACATTGGCTACCCTGACTATTTGCATTGTGTCCCCCCACCCCAACCCACCCACTACGTTACTACTCTCTGTGTAAATGAAACTACATTACTACGCTCTCTGTAAATGTAATGTAGCTGCTACTGTAGATTCACTACACCTCAACAAACTGCTGATGACTAGAAAGCTAAACCTACAGTAGCTCATCAGCAGTCAAAGCGATATCACATGGATATTGGTGAGGAGACTGATGCAGAGCAATGACCCTAATGTACACTAATTTGAAACAAATAATAGTTTTGTTTTTCTGACTATCAAATACTTTTTCTCTCCACTTGGTAATTTGTCAAAACAACTTAATTAACCTGGAAGCCAGCCGCACCAATGTGTCGGAGGAAACACCTACACATTGTGTCAGTGTGCATTGCGACCGGCCCGCCACAGGAGTCGCTAGAGCGCGATGGGACAAGAAGATAGGAAAAGGTCCAATCTCAATCTAAACCCGATGACTTTTGTTTAAATATTGAATGTGTGAACTCGACATGAATGAGTAACATTCATAACACACCTTCATATATCACACAAGCATAATTTATTTCAGACATCGCAGAGACACAGTTTATGTAAGAATGTATCCATTCGAAGGGAGTGTTCAAGGACACTGTCTCCTATCTCAGTCGTTCCAACTGAGCTCATTCACTGATTAAGCTCTTCACTTACCTAATCAGGGTGTTTTAATTGCGCCGGAGTGGAGTGGGGGGGTGAGAGAGCGAGAGAGTGAGAGAGAGAGAGAGCGAGAGAGAGAGAGAGAGAGCGAGAGAGAGAGAGAGAGAGAGAGAGAGAGACCTTGGGAAGAGTCCCCTAAGCAAGCTGGTCCTGGGGGTCTGTTTGTGAGGACAGCAACACAATTAGACCCAACCAAATCATGAGAAAACAAAAGAAGACAGGCTATGTGCACACTACCCACAACATGAGGTGGAAACTGAGCTGCACTTCCTGACCTCCTGCCAAATGTATGTCCATATTAGAGACACTGCTCAAAACCTTTAAACCAGAGGTGGGAGGCGTCTGTACTCCAATAGAATTCATTACCTGCCTTCTATAATTAAATAAAACTGAATCAAAATTGTGCTTTTGGAACGACAGGAAACCCTTTAAATGATTTAACTCCAATGATATCCCATATGATATCTCTTTGTTACGTCTGGCCACTTGGTTAAGCCAAAAGCAGCAGTTAAAGGTGTAATACTCCCTACTATGGAGACAGTCAGAGCCTGAAGCAAGCTAACATGAGTCACGGATCCAAATGGGCCACTGGATTTGTCTGAGAAATGACTCACCTCTCCTCTAGCAGAAAGGTTAGTTTAAAGTGACTAGTTATGTAAGGCTTGATTGGATGAAATACCACATGGTGGCTGATGGTGAGTGTTGCATGTGGCCCTCTCACTGTGACTGGACTGGTTGAATCCAGACTCCTGAGGAGAGGTGAGTGGCTCACCATGTATCCTTGTTTAGATGCTCTGTCTCCAATCATCCCCCCCCCCCCCCCCCCCCCCCCCCCCCTCTCTCTCTCTCTCTGTCACGCCCTGACCATAGTTTGCTTTGTATGTTTCTATGTTTTATTTGGTCAGGGTGTGATCTGAGTGGGCATTCTATGTTGGATGTCTAGTTTGTCTGTTTCTGTGTTTGGCCTGATATGGTTCTCAATCAGAAGCAGGTGTTAGTCGTTGTCTCTGATTGGGAACCATATTTAGGTAGCCTGGGTTTCACTGTTGGTTTGTGGGTGTTTGTTTCCGTGTCTGTGTTTGTCAACACACGGTACTGTTTCGGTTTTGTTATTTCATGTATTTGTTTATTGTTTTTGTATTTCATAGTGTTCAGTGCTTTTGTTATTAAAATCGTAATGAAAACTTATCACGCCGCATCTTGGTCCGATCCTTACTCTGCCGTCTCTCTCTCTCTCTCTCTCTATCTCAATTTCGCTACACTCGCAATAACAACTGCTAACCATGTGTATGTGACCAATACATTTGAATTTTAATTTCAATTTAACAATACAAATTAACAGTAAACATTTCTCTCTCTCTCTCTCTCTCTCTCAAAAACAATTCAAGGGGCTTTTTTTGGCATGGGAAACATGTGTTAACATTGCCAAAGCAAGTGAGGTAGATAATATACAAAAGTGAAATAAACAATACAAATTTAAAGTAAACATACAGAAGTTTCAAAACAATAAAGACATTACAAATGTCATTATGTGTATTTACAGTGTTGTAACAATGTACAAATGGTTAAAGTACACAAGGGAAAATAAATAAGCATAAATATGGGTTGTATTTACAATGGTGTTTGATCACTGGTTGCCCTTTTCTTGTGGCAACAGGTCACAAATCTTGCTGCTGTGATGGCACCCTGTGGAATTTCACCCAGTAGATATGGGAGTTTATCAAAATTGGGTATGTTTTCGAATTCTTTGTGGATCTGTGTAATCTGAGGGAAATATGTGTCCCTAATATGGTCATACATTGCTCAGGAGGTTAGGAAGTGCAGCTCAGTTTCCACCTCATTATGTGGGCAGTGTGCACATAGCCTGTCTTCTCTTGAGAGCCATGTCTGCCTACGGCGGCCTTTCTCAATAGCAAGGCTATGCTCACTGAGTCTGTACATAGTCAAAGCTTTCCTTAAGTTTGGGTCAGTCACCGTGGTCAGGTATTCTGCCACTGTCTACTCTCTGTTCAGGGCCAAATAGCAATCTAGTTTGCTCAGTTTTTTTGTTAATCTTTCCAATGTGTCAAGTAATTATCTTTTTTTTTCCTCATGATTATCTTGGGTCTAATTTTGCTGCTGTCCTGGGGCTCTGTGGGGTGTGTTTGTGTTTGTGAACAGAGCCCCAGGACCAGCTTGCTTAGGGGGCTCTTCTCCAGGTTAATCTCTCTGTAGGTGATGGCTTTGTTATGGTAGGTTTGGGAATCGCTTCCTTTTAGGTGGTTGTAGAATTTAACGGCTCTTTTCTTGATTTTGATAATTAGTGGGTATCGGCCTAATTCTGCTCTACATGCATTATTTTGTGTTCTACGTTGTACACGGGGATATTTTTGCAGAATTCTGCATGCAGAGTCTCAATTTGGTGTTTGTCCCATTTTGTGAAATCTTGGTTGGTGAGCGGACCCCATACCTCACAACCATAAAGGGCAATGGGTTCAATGACTGATTCAAGTATTTTTAGCCAGATCCTAATTGGTATGTTGAATTGTATGTTCCTTTTGAAGGCATAGAATGCCCTTCTTGCCTTGTCTCTCAGATTGTTCACAGCTTTGTGGAAGTTACCTTTGGCACTGATGTTTAGGCCAAGGTATGTATAGTTTTTTGTGTGCTCTAGGTCAATGGTGTCTAGATGGAATTTGTATTTGTGGCGACTGGACCTTTTTTTGGAACACCATTACTTTGGTCTTACTGACATTTACTGTCAGGGCCCAGGTCTGGCAGAATCTGTGCAGAATATCTAGGTGCTGCTCTCTCTCTCTCTCTCTCTCTCTCTCTCTCTCTCTCTCTCTCTCTCTCTCGCTCTCTCTCTCCCTCTCCATCTCCCTCTCCCTCTCTCTCTCTCTCTCTCTCGCTCTCTCTCTCCCTCTCCATCTCCCTCTCCCTCTCTCTCTCTCTCTCTCCTTCTCTCATTGCTGGTCCCACAGGATGTGTCAGAGCTGGTCTAAATTCTAGTAATGGTGTCGCCTGGACACCTGGATGACACATCAGCTCTCAGGTTTACTTTCATTGCTCTGCGTCTCCCTGTCTGTCTCTGTGGAGGTTCTCTGTCTCCACATCTGGACTCAGAGAGTGTTGAGCTGTCGGGGAACAGGGTGACACATTTTAAGCAAACTGAGCTTGGGTACATCCAACAAGCTGTTTTTACAAACTCCTGGATCTTTGGAGTCTTTTTTTCATGACAGGCTGTTGGACAGGCATGATTTGTTAAAGGTAGGACAAACATAATTTCAGACAGACCATATGACTTAAAGAATATTGTGGGCTATACTCAGCCTTGTCTCAGGATGGTAAGTTGGTGGTTGAATATATCCCTCTAGTGGTGTGGGGGCTGTGCTTTGGCAAAGTGGGTGGGGTTATATCCTTCCTGTTTGGCCCTGTCCGGGGGTGTCCTCGGATGGGGCCACAGTGTCTCCTGATCCCTCCTGTCTCAGCCTCCAGTATTTATGCTGCAGTAGTTTATGTGTCGGGGGGCTAGGGTCAGTTTGTTATATCTGGAGTACTTCTCCTGTCCTATTCGATGTCCTGTGTGAATTTAAGTGTGCTCTCTCTAATTCTCTCTTTTTCTCTTTCTTTCTCTCTCTCTGAGAACCTGAGCCCTAGGACCATGCCTCAGGACTACCTGACATGATGACTCCTTGCTGCTCCAGTTTCAACTGTTCTGCCTTATTATTATTGGACCATGCTGGTCATTTATGAACATTTGAACATCTTGGCCATGTTCTGTTATAATCTCCACCCGGCACAGCCAGAAGAGGACTGGCCACCCCACATAGCCTGGTTCCTCTCTAGATTTCTTCCTAGGTTTTTGCCTTTCTAGGGAGTTTTTCCTAGCCACCGTGCTTCTACACCTGCATTGCTTGCTGTTTGGGGTTTTAGGTTGGGTTTCTGTACAGCACTTTGAGATATCAGCTGATGTACGAAGGGCTATATAAATACATTTGATTTGATTTGAATATATAGACACACGCACGTAGGCACACACACACACACACACACACACACACACACACAAACACACACCTCAGTGATCAATAACGGTTGTGAACTCACTCTTCACTCTGTCTGCGAGTCAGCCAAGTGTGTGTGTATGTGTGTGTGCGTGCATTTGTGCGTGCGTGTGTGTGTGTTTGATTCCTCCTGGCTGTCATTTTGCAGTTGTCAGGTTGAGGGATCCCTTGGAGAGCTTGTAAAATGGAGCGAGGACACCGCCAGTGATAGGATTAGGTCAGAGAGGCCAGTGGGTCTGTCAATAGCAATCACCCTAACTGCACAGCCATTCTACCCAAAATAACACACAGGTCGCATTCCAAATGCCACCCTTTTCCCTTTATAGTGCACTGGTTTTGATGAGGGCATATAAGTAGGGAAGGTCATTTGGGACGCAGAACATTCCTCACACTGTGCCCTCTGGGAGACTGGAGTCCCTTATATCCCTATTCTGCTTCAGCACCTTGTCGCGCTGCACTACAATCAAGTTTGATCCATAGTGTACATCAGTGGAGGCTGCTGAGGGGAGAACGGCTCATAATAATGGCCGGACTGAGCAATGGAACTGCATCAAACACCTGAAAACCAATGTGTTTGATGTATTTGATACCATTCCACTTACAATTCCACCACTCCAGTCATTATCACGAGCCCGATCTCCCCAGGTAAGGTGCCATCGACCTCCTGTGGTCTACATACTGTGTTATTGTCTGTCTGTGTATTGTGGCATCATGAAGGTTTGCTACTTCTCACATCAGTTCCCATAGGCCATGAGAGCTGTAGCTCCCAATGAAGACTACCACTCCCAAACCTGCACTACTAGGTTTGCAGATGCAGAGAGTGTCAAAATACTTGTGATTTCTTCAAATGAGGGGACTAGATACAGTTGAAGTCGGAAGTATACATACACTTAGGTTGGAGTCATTAAAACTCGTTTTTCAACCACTCCACAAATTTCTTGTTAAACCTCTCTGGGATATGTAGGACGCTACCTGATTACCTTCCCTATATAACCTTCCCTATATATGTCGCACCCTCTGGGTCCTTCCCCAGGCGTTATTATTTCTGTGTCATGTCTGTGCATTGTTCGTGTTTCTTATTTTGTATTATGTTGTGTTTATTTATTGAAACACTCACTCCCACACTCGCTCCAGCCGACAGCAGGTTCCCGCGCATCAGCAGGGGTGACCGGTCCGCTCCTGATCCCCGGGATTGTCCCTTTGGTTGGCGTTGTGCGGCTGGAGCCGAACGCTCTAGGTCGCCATGCTCCTGCGTCTCAGCTGGATTGACAGGTTTCCCACACCTCAGCAGAGGTGTCCGCTCCTGATCCCCGGGATCGTCATTTTGGTGGGGAGATTGTCACGTCTGCTCCCTCTCCGGCCACTAGGTCACCAGGATGCTCGTTATGGCTCACACCTGTCCCCATCGTTACGCGCACCTGCACGTCATCAGACTTACCTGGACTCCATCACTTCCCTGATTACCTTCCCTATATATGTCGCTCCCTTTAGGTCCTTCCCTGGGCGTTATTCTTTCTGTTCCTGTGTCATGTCTGTGCATTCTCGTTTCTTATTTTGTTTTATGTTGTTTATTTATTAAAACTCACTCCCTGAACTTGCTTCCTGACTCTCAGCGCACATCTTTACAGAGAAGACAATCGTATCAAAAGAAACGTGAACATTGCATTGTCAAAGGCGATTACTATATACTGTATGAACATGTGTTGCAATGTGAAACATGTAACGGCCCTTTTTCAGAACCCTTTTTTCAGAACCCTTGTTTTTCAAGGATAAATCGTAAAAAAACAAATAACAACACAGATCTTCATTTTAAAGGGTTTAAACACTGTTTCACATGCTTGTTCAATGAACCATGAACAATTAATGAACATGCTCCTGTGGAACGGTCGTTAGCATCCAACCTGGCCAAAAGCCAGGGAAAATGCAGAGCGCCAAATTCAAATAAATTACTATAAAAATCAAACTTTAATTAAATTACACATGTAAGATAGAAAATTAAAGCTACACTTGTTGTGAATCCAGCCAGCATGTCAGATTTCAAAAAGGCTTTTCGGTGAAAGCAAACAATGCTATTATCTGAGGATAGCACCATAGTAAACAAAGAGAGAAACCATATTTCAACCCTGCAGGCGCGACACAAAATTCAGAAATAAAAAGATAATTCATGCCTTACCTTTGACGAGCTTCTTTTGTTGGCACTCCAATATGTCCCATAAACATCACAAATTGTCTATTTGTTAGATTAATTCAGTCGATATATATCCAAAATGTCCATTTATTTGGCCCGTTTGATCCAGAAAAGCACTGGTTCCAACTTGCTCACCGTGACTACAAAATATCTCAAAAGTTACCTGTAAACTTTGCCAAAACATTTCAAACTACTTTTGTAATACAACTTTAGGTATTTTTTTACGTAAATAATCAATAAAATTGAAGACAGGATGATCTGTGTTCAATACAGGAAGAAAACAAACTGAAGCATGCTTTCTGGTCACGCGCCTCTATCTAACAGTACACTTCAAGTGACCCGTACTTCTTCATTACACAAAGGAATAACCTCAACCAATTTCTAAAGACTGTGGACTTCCAGTGGAAGCGATAGGAACTGCAAGAAGGTCCTTTAGAAATCTGGATTCCCCAATGAAAACCCATTGAAAAGAGAGTGACCTAAAAAAACTATTTCTGAATGGTTTTGCCTGCTAAATAAGTTATGTTATACTCACAGACATGATTCAAACAGTTTTAGAAACTGCAGAGTGTTTTCTATTTCTAATATGCATATATTATCTTTTGGCGATGAGTAGCAGGCAGTTGAATTTACAGACAGATTATTTCACTTATAATTCACTGTATCACAATTCCAGTGGGTCAAGAAGTTTACATACTCTAAGTTGACAGTGCCTTTAAACAGCTTGGAAGATTCCAGAAATTGATGTCATGGCGTTAAAAGCGTCTGATAGGCTAATTGACAACATTTGAGTCAATTGGAGGTGTACCTGTGGATGTATTTTAAGGCCTACCTTCAAACTCAGTGCCTCTTTGCTTGACATCATGGGAAAATTGAAAGAAATCAGCCAAGACCTCAGAAAAAAAATTGTCCACCTCCACAAGTCTGGTTCTTCCTTGGGAGCAATTTCCAAATGCCTGAAGGTACCACGTTAATCTGTACAAACAATAGTACACAAGTATAAACACCATGGGACCACGCAGCCGTCATACCGCTCAGGGAGGAGACGTGTTCTGTCTCCTAAAGATGAACGTACTGTCACACGTACAGTCAATTGCAGAGCGCAGAGGATACTGGGGAAAACCGTCTTTATTGGGATTCCCACACGAACGCCCAAAACCATAGGCGATAAACAGACAGAAAAATAGTCCGACCCAACACAGGGCACAAACGGACAGGAACACAGACACGCACACCCAGACAAACAGAAAATAATATTGCACGAAGGCGGGCCTAACAGGCTTAAATAGACATAAATCAAGAAACAAAATAAGGGACAGGTGCAACAAATAAGACCAAACTAACAGAAAAGGAAAAAGGGATGGGTGGCGGCTAGTAGACCGGCGACTACGACCGCCGAGCGCTGCCCGAACAGGCAGGGGAGCTACGGTGGGAGTCGTGACAAGTGCCAGACGGGCCTCACTGCGGTGCTGGTCAGCGCTCCTCTTCTGCAGTCCACTAGCTTGTTTAATGATTCCTGGACGGCTCTCCAGGTGTCCTTTTAGCGCTGCACCCATTCCTCCACCGCAGGAGCTTCGATCTGGCTCTAAAGCCATGGAGCCAGGACTGGCTGGTAGCTCAACACGCACTGGAACAGTGACATGTTAGTAGAGGAGGGAATTCTGAGCCACCTCCGCCCATGGGACATACATCGACCATTCACCAGGCCGGTCCCGGCAATACGACCGCAGAAAACTACCCACATCCTGGTTCACTCTCTCCACCTGCCCATTACTCTCGGTGTGAAAACCAGAGGTCAGGCTGACCGAGACCCCCCAGCCGTTCCATGAATGCCCTCCAAACTCTGGACGTGAACTGGGGACCCCGATCAGAAACGATGTCCTCAGGCACCCCGTAGTGCCGGAAGACATGGGTAAACAGAGCCTCCGCAGTCTTTAGGGCCGTAGGGAGACCGGGCAACGGGATGAGATGGCAGGACTTAGAAAACCAATCCACAACGACCAGGATCGTGGTGTTTCCCTGAGACGGGGAAGGTCGGTGAGAAAATCCACCGACAAATGCGACCACGGCCATTGTGGAACGGGGAGGGGCTGTAACTTCCCTCTAGGCAGGTGTCGAGGAGCCTTGCTCTGAGCGCACACCGAGCATGAGGAGACATAAAACTTCACGTCCTTAACCAAAGTGGACCCCCAGTACCTCCCCCTAAGACGCCGATGACCCGAAGAGGGTAGTGTATGGGCCCATCAAATCAACCGATCACGGACACCAAGCGGCACGTACTGAACACCTGCTGGACACTGGGGGGGGTTGCAGGTTCCAACCGTAACGCCTGCTCAATCTCCGCGTCCACCTCCCATACCACCGGTGCTACCAGACATGAAGCTGGAAGGATGGGAGTCGGATCGATGGGCCGCTGTCATATAGGCGCGTCAGCCTTCGTATTAAGGGAGCCTGGCCTTTAGGAGATCGTAAAACGAAATTGGGTAAAAAAAAACATGGCCCACCTGGCCTGACGCAGATTCAATCTCCTCGCTGCCCGGATTTACTCGAGATACGATGATAAGTCCAGATGAGGAAAGGGTGCTTGCCCCCCTCAAACCAATGTCTCCACACCTTCAGAGCCTTGACTACAGCTAACAACTCCCGGTCCCCCACGTCCGCAAGGGCGGAGCTTCAGTGGCGTGACTGAGCTTAGTGATAGCACGGCTCCCACCCCAGCCTCGGACGCGTCCACCTCCACTATGAACACCAAAGAGGGGTCCGGATGAGCCAGCACGGTAGCGTTGGTGAACAGCTCCCTCAGGCGACTGAAGGCTCAGCTCCCTCGGGCCCCCCTTCAGCAGTGAGGTAATGGGAGCAGCCACCTGACCAAAACCCCGGATAAACCTCCAGTAGTAATTGGCAAACCCTAAAAAACGCTACACCTCCTTTACCGTGGTCGGAGTCGGCCAATTACGCACGGCTGTAACGCGGTCACACTCCATCACCACCCCAGAGGTAGAAATGCGATAACCCAGGAAGGAAACGGCTTGTTTGGAGAACACACATTTCTCAGCCTTGACGTACAGGTCATGCTCCAGCAGTCGCCCAAGTACCTTACGCACCAGAGACACTTGCACGGCACGTGTGGCAGAATAGATCAGTATATCATCGATATACACTACCACACACTGCCCGTGCAGGTCTCTGAGAATCTCGTCTACGAAGGATTGGAAAACGGCTGGAGCATTCTTCAACCCATATGGCATGACGAGGTACTCATAATGGCCAGATGTGGTACTAAACGCGGTCTTCCACTCATCTCCCTCCCAGATACGCACCAAATTATACGCACTCCTAAGGTCCAGTTTTGTGAAAAAACGCGCCCCGTGAAATGATTTCATCGCAATGGCGATGAGAGGTAGCGGGTAACTAAACCCCACTGTGATGGAATTTAGACCTCTTTAATCAATGCACGGACACAGACCTCCCTCCTTTTTCTTCACAAAAAAGAAGCTTGAGGAGACGGGTGACGTGGAGGGCCAAATGTACCCCTGTCCCAGAGATTCAGTGACATATGTCTCCATAGCCACCGTCTCCTCCTGGGACAACGGGTACACATGACTCCTGGGAAGTGCAGCATTCACCAGGAAGTTTATCGCGCAATCCCCTTGTCAAT
Source organism: Oncorhynchus clarkii lewisi (assembly GCF_045791955.1). Taxonomy (NCBI): domain Eukaryota; kingdom Metazoa; phylum Chordata; class Actinopteri; order Salmoniformes; family Salmonidae; genus Oncorhynchus; species Oncorhynchus clarkii. The sequence continues at coordinate 29,721,420 of NC_092176.1, read as the reverse complement.
GAGGTGGTAATTGGGCCGCCCTCTTCTTACAGAAGGCGATAGCCAAATTGGCATATTCAGAGGGAATGCACACAGTGGAAATCTGGTCTGGACTCTCCACCGTCGTCGCACCGATGGAAACTCCCAGGCACCTAACTGAACACTCCTCTGACCACCCTCGGAGAGCCCCATGTCTCCATGAAATCTCAGGATTGTGATTAGCCAGCCAGGGAATCCCCAGCACCACTGGAAATGCAGGTGAATCAATAAGGAAGAGACTAATCAGCTTCTTATGATTCCCCTGCATTACCATGTCCAGTGGAACCGTGGCCTCCCCGACCAGCCCTGACCCTAATGGTCGGCTTTCTAAGGAGTGCACAGGGAAAGGTTGGTCTAACGACATCAAGGGAATCCCTAGCCTTAACGCGAGCCCACGATCCATAAAGTTCCCAGCTGCGCCTGAATCGACTAGCGCCTTATGCTGTAGAGAGGGAGAAAACTCAGAAAAATAAATTAGTAGTAACATATGACCAACAAGGAGCTCTGGGTGAGTCTGGTGCTGACTCACCTGGGGTGAAAAAGGAATGCTCTGCATACCATCCCGACTCCCAGAAGAGATCCTCCATCACCGATCGGCAATGTGTCCTCTCCGACCACAGTGTGTCCTCTCCTCCTCCGGTCCCCCTCGATGCGGCCCCCCCTAACTCCATGGGGATTGGAGCGGGAGGGTGTGGAGGTGGAACCAACAGGGCCCGTTCTGGACACCCGCGGGCAGGCAGCAGGTTGTCTAGTCGGATGGACATGTAAATACGTTTGTTGAGGGAGAGGGTGGTGTCCCGACAAGCTAGCTCCCTGCGGACGTCCTCCCCGAGGCTACAGCGATAGTGGTCCATCAGGGCCCTGTCGTTCCACCCCGCCCCAGCGGCCAAGGTCCGGAAATCCACCGCAAAGTCCTGCGCGCTCCTCGTCTCCTGTCGCAGGTGAAACAGCCGTTCACACGCCACTCGGCCCTCCGGTGGGTGGTCGAACATGTCCCAGAACCGGAGGGTGAACTCGGGGCAGTGAACCCTCGCCGAGTCTGGGCCATTCCACACTGCGTTGGCCCACTCCGGGGCTCGACCCGTCAGACAGGAGATGAGGACGCTCACGCTCTCCTCCCCCGAGGGAGTCGGACGAACGGTAGCCAGGTACCGCTTCATCTGTAGTAAGAACCCCTGGCACCCAGCCGCCGTTCCATCGTACTCCCTGGGGAGAGCCAGACGCAGAGCATCGGATCCGGACACCGGAGAAGGGGTAGGTGGTGCTGGCGGAAGAGGAGCTGGGGGTGAGTCCATTGCCGACCGGATACGGTGGGCCTAACAGGCTTAAATAGACATAAATCAAGAAACAAAACAGGCAGGGGAGAACAGGCAGGGGAGCCACCTTCAGTGGGAGTCGTGACACGTACTTTCTTGTGAAAATTGCAAATCAATCACAGAACAACGGCCAAGGACCTTGTGAAGATGCTGGAGGAAACAGGTACAAAAATATCCATATCCACAGTAAAACAAGTCCTATATCGACATAACTTGAAAAGCCGCTCAGCAGAGAAGAAGTCACTGCTCCAAAACCGCCATAAAAAAAGCCAGACTACGGTTTACAACTGCACATGGGGACAAAGGTCGTACCTTTTGGAGAAATGTCCTCTGGTCTGATGAAACAAAAATAGAACAGTTTGGCAATAATGATCATCGTTATGTTTGGAGGAGAAAGGGGGATGCAAGCCGAAGAACACCATCCCAACCGTGAAGCACGGGGGCGGCAGCATCATGTTGTGGGGGTGGCAGCATCATGTTGTGGGGGTGCTTTGCTGCAGGAGGGACTGGTGCACTTCACAAAATAGATGGCTTCATGAGGGAGGAAAATTATGTGGATATATTGAAGCAACATCTCAAGACATCAGTCAGGAAGTTAAAGCTTGGTCGCAAATGAGTCTTCTAAGTGGACAATGACCCCAAGCATACTTCTAAAGTTGTTGCGAAATGGCTTAAGGACAACAATGTCATGGTATTGGAGTGGCCATCACAAAGCCCTGACATCAATCCAATAGAACATTTGTGGGCAGAACGGAAAAAGCGTGTGCGAGCAAGGAGGCCTACAAACCTGACTCAGTTACACCAGCTCTGTCAGGAGGAATGGGCCATAATTCACCCAACTTATTGTGGGAAGTTTGCTACCAAATACTAATTGAATGTATGTAAACTTCTGACCCACTGGGAATGTGATGAAAGAAATAAAAGCTGAAATAAATCATTCTCTCTGCTATTATTATGACATTTCACATTCTTAAAATAAAGTGGTGATCCTAACTGACCTAAGACAGATAATTTTTACTAGGATCAAATGTCAGGAATTGTGAAAAACTGAGTTAAATTGAATTTGGATAATGTGTATGTAAACTTCCGACTTCAACTGTACATAGTGCTTTAATTGCTAAACGGGTAAAACAGATTTGTATGAAAATACAATACAGTAAATGCTGACGTGCTGTACTGCCTGTCACCAAAAATGAAACATTCTATCGCAAATCTAAAATGTTGGGTTAAAGAGACAAATAAAAAATTGTAAGCTTCACTGTCCAAGTACTAATGGAGGGAGTGCATATGGGATAAGTGTAGACATCTGCTAGATGTAGGCTGGAAGGAGGACTTTTGCATTACCGAAGCAGTTCCTTCACATTACAAGAAGTGCTGCCTTAGGAGTCATACCAAGTGTGATTTGATTAACTTTTCCATTAAAGAACCACGGAGCTCCTTGTAGTGGAAATGTCCTGTATTTACCAAATCATGAGAGCAAACCACACACAAGTCGGAGTTATCATAAAATCCATCTTTAATTATATGAGCTCCATCACAACCCTGTGACTCTCAGATCAATTCAGTGTCTATCAATGAATCCTCTGAGATTGCTTACACATTGCAACTGGGATCCTTTATAGCAAAGACACACATAGCCAGACCGCATTGGCCATAAATTATCGTTCAGCTTTGTCTCCTAAACTATGTTCTCATCTCGCTCTTGGTACCACTCAGGACCAAAAACTAGCATATATCAAATACACCCCTCCTGGACAAGATCACAGAGACACAGTGACTGGCACACAGACATTGTGGAGCCAAGAGATACAGTGCCTTGCGAAAATATTCAGCCCCCTTGAACTTTGCGACCTTTTGCCACATTTCAGGCTTCAAACATAAAGATATAAAACTGTCTTTTTTTGTGAAGAATCAACAACAAGTGGGACACAATCATGAAGTGGAACGACATTTATTGGATATTTCAAACTTTTTTAACAAATCAAAAACTGAAAAATTGTGCGTGCAAAATTATTCAGCCCCCTTAAGTTAATACTTTGTAGCGCCACCTTTTGCTGCGATTACAGCTGTAAGTCGCTTGGGGTATGTCTCTATCAGTTTTGCACATCGAGAGACTGACATTTTTCCCATTCCTCCTTGCAAAACAGCTCGAGCTCAGTGAGGTTGGATGGAGAGCATTTGTGAACAGCAGTTTTCAGTTCTTTCCACAGATTCTCGATTGGATTCAGGTCTGGACTTTGACTTGGCCATTCTAACACCTGGATATGTTTATTTTTGATCCATTCCATTGTAGATTTTGCTTTATGTTTTGGATCATTGTCTTGTTGGAAGACAAATCTCCGTCCCAGTCTCAGGTCTTTTGCAGACTCCATCAGGTTTTCTTCCAGAATGGTCCTGTATTTGTCTCCATCCATCTTCCCATCAATTTTAACCATCTTCCCTGTCCCTGCTGAAGAAAAGCAGGCCCAAACCATGATGCTGCCACCACCATGTTTAACAGTGGGGATGGTGTGTTCAGGGTGATGAGCTGTGTTGCTTTTACGCCAAACATAACGTTTTGCATTGTTGCCAAAAAGTTCAATTTTGGTTTCATCTGACCAGAGCACCTTCTTCCACATGTGTGGTGTGTCTCCCAGGTGGCTTGTGGCAAACTGGATTTCTTCTTGCCACTCTTCCATAAAGGCCAGATTTGTGCAATATACGACTGATTGTTGTCCTATGGACAGAGTCTCCCACCTCAGCTGTAGATCTCTGCAGTTCATCCAGAGTGATCATGGGCCTCTTGGCTGCATCTCTGATCAGTCTTCTCCTTGTATGAGCTGAAAGTTTAGAGGGACGGCCAGGTCTTGGTAGATTTGCAGTGGTCTGATACTCCTTCCATTTCAATATTATCGCTTGCACAGTGCTCCTTGGGATGTTTAAAGCTTGGGAAATCTTTTTGTATCCAAATCCGGCTTTAAACTTCTTCACAACAGTATCTCGGACCTGCCTGGTGTGTTCCTTGTTCTTCATGATGCTCTCTGCGCTTTTAACGGACCTCTGAGACTATCACAGTGCAGGTGCATTTATACGGAGACTTGATTACACACAGGTGGATTGTATTTATCATCATTAGTCATTTAGGTCAACATTGGATCATTCAGAGATCCTCACTGAACTTCTGGAGAGAGTTTGCTGCACTGAAAGTAAAGGGGCTGAATAATTTTGCACGCCCAATTTTTCAGTTTTTGATTTGTTAAAAAAGTTTGAAATATCCAATAAATGTCGTTCCACTTCATGATTGTGTCCCACTTGTTGTTGATTCTTCACAAAAAAAGACAGTTTTATATCTTTATGTTTGAAGCCTGAAATGTGGCAAAAGGTCGCAAAGTTCAAGGTGGGCCGAATACTTTCGCAAGGCACTGTAATTGGTTCCCCCTCAATCATCCCTTCCCATTGTTTAAAATATATGTTTACATATGAAGACAAGCTTGACCTCTCCCCTCTCTGTGGCCCAAGTAACTGAACCCTGACAGAGAACAGATAACTGCAACCGGCCAACAGTATTATCCAAAAATAGACATTCTAATGACATATCTCACATAAGCATGCAATAAAACATAAAACATCTTATCTATGTTACCCAACTATTCTGATTCATCCCCAACATCCTTCTCTCTCAAACGACACTATTCAATCTGTTCCAATAAAAAAACAAGGACACTTAAAACACGCTCACTGATGTGTTATTTTTTTCTCTGTCTTTCTTTACAATACACAAACACAATATCTGTCTGACCTACCTACCAACACACAACCTTTCCTACCATTAATTTCACTCCCTTTCCACCAGCACCACCTATACTATGTCACTCCCCCAGCACAGTAGAAAACGTATGGCCCCTTATACAATATTGTTCTCGTTCCCTCCTTCTGTCACTCCCACTTCCAATCTTCTTTTCTCTCATTTCACTTCCATCTCCCCAGTTTCGTTTCACTCTTATTTTCCCTCCTGATTGAATGTTCAATGCCATCATCGAAACACGGGTCAGAGTTTTGGCCATTCTAAGACATTTAAATGTTTCCCTCTTAAACCACTCGAGTGTTTCTTTAGCATTGTGCTTAGGGTCATTGTCCTGCTGGAAGGTGAACCTCCATCCCAGTCTCAAATCTCTGGAAGACGGAAACATGTTTCCCTACAAGAATTTCCCTGTATTTAGCGCCATCCATCATTTCTTCAATTCTGACCATTTTCCCAGTCCCTGCCGATGAAAAACATGCTGTTGCTGTTCTCGGGGTGATGAGAGGTGTGGGATTTGCACCAGACATATCGTTTTCCTTGATAGCCAAAAAGCTACATTTTAGTCTCATCTGACCAGAGTACCTTCTTTCATATGTTTTAAAATTCTCCCACATGCCTTTTGGCGAACACCAAACGTGTTTGCTTTTTTTTTTTCATTAAGCAATGGCTTTTTTCTGGCCACTTTTCTGTAAAGCCCATTTTTAAGTTGTCCTATGGACAGATACTCCAATCTCTGCTGTGGAGCTTTGCAGCTCCTTCAAGGTTATCATGAAAATCAGTCTTCTGATGAAAACGTCTGTATAGTCCAAATGGTTTGACCTACGCCCTATGGAAAGGAGAGACTCTCACAAACACGATAATTTTGCTCTGCGACCCCCACGAGTGTCACGGGACTCGTCTGAAGGTAACCGGTACGGTAAAAAAACAAGGAAGCATGAAGGTAGATTTCTGCCTAACCAAAAAAGGAGTTAAATATGTGTCAAAAAAAAATCTAATAATTTCCTTAGCTTTCTTATATCTCTTAGATACAGTATAGGATAAACACTTCAAAACCTTGTTTCTTATGATACGTTTTTTTGCCAGTATTCTTTGCCATTTATGAATGTGTTATTCAATGCGTTTCTCTGGGCTCTAGTTGTAGCCTAAATGACAAATTGAATATTCGGTCAACTGCTTAGAATTTTAGAAATAACAAATGACTGTCACTGAGCTCAGCACAATCTGCCAGGGCTCAGCCAGCACTGATCTCTCTTCAAACACCTGCTATTGGCAGAACACTTAATCCTCTGTCACCATGGCACTTCACTTACAGAAAATAACAGACATGTACCACCCCAACTACATAAAGTACTGGGTCGGCCGGGAGAGGAGAGCCTTACTGGAATACCAAGAACAGAGCTCCCTCCTCCCCGGTCTATCCACACTATACGCATCCCAAGCGGAAGCCTATTCTCTATATAGTGCACTACTTTTGAACATAGCCCTATGTAATGCACTATAGGGGGGTATATAGGGAATAGGGTGCCATTTGGGACGCATAACCGACCTCCAGCTGTAGATCCTGCATACAGACTCACTCCCAGTAGCAGGTTTTATAGATATCTCTCTCCCAGCTATCCATTAGCACTGAAACATCCCGTCAGACCCATTTATTTACTCTGTATTCTGCTCCATCTAGCCCTTTAGGGGTCACAGAATGTGGTGGTGCTAATGGGGCAGAATGAATAAGCTGTGGGTGCTGAAGTTCAATTAATTGAATGACAGACTTGCTGAGTGCTTCAATAACACATGTAAGCCTCCTCAACACGTTTCTCCCCCATTTCTTGGAAAGACATTGCTGGTTTAAAGTATTAACCTTAATTAGACCCAGAGCAGTTAAAATACTTAACTGCCTCCTGAAATCAGATTTTATGACTGAGAATGAATCCCCTTTCCCTAGGCGAAATATGAGAGGGAAATAATGTAGAATAATATCTGGCATTTAGCAGACGCTTTTATCTAAAGCAATTAACAGTCATGCGAGCATACATTTTCCATATGGGTGGTCCCAGGAATCTAACCCACTATCCTGGCATTGCAAGAACCATGCTCTACCAACTGAGCTACAGAGCTGGTGGTCCAATTAATCTAACCCACTGTCCTGGCATTGCAAGCATCATCCTCTACTAAATGAGCCTGCATATTATTTCCAAATGTTGGGTCACCTTGAGTCCAAACCCCCCTCCAGTCTTCCCTTAACCTACTTTGGAAACACACACACACACACACACACACACACACACACACACACACACACACACACACACACACACACACACACACACACACACACACACACACACACACACACACACAGATGCAGCCACACAGTTTCTAGCTCAGCACGCAGGCATTCCATCTCACCCACCAATAGTTATTCATTTAGAATGACTGAAGCTTTCTCCAACACCACAGTTTGTATGCATCATTTCCCCCCTACTCTTATTTGAACTTGGGAGGTCATATTTATATCTGTGGACAGACATGAATATAGATTGACGTCATAAAGATCAACTCATTCCTGCTCTTTATGTTGACGGCGTCTCAAATGGCACACTATTCCCTATGCACACCCTATGCACACCCTATGCACACCCTATGCACAAAAGGATTGACGTTGTATTAGTTCATGTGACGACTGTTGCTCATTGAATGATTAAAAGTTTCTAATTGCGTGATTAACTGAATCAAGCAATTATTAACTAATTAACCTGTGGCACCATGGGAAAATACGTTTTTATTGAGTTTCTATTTCCCAAATTAACTCAAAGAATATCAGAATATCGATTTTACAACAGCCGCTAATTAATCAGTTACTTCTACAATCTCTTTTCTGAACGTCGCATAATCCGGGAATCTGCACGGACCCGGGTCTCACCAATGAGTTCGTACCACACCAATCTTAGTTGAGTATTTATTTACTGGAAAGCTAAAATGATGATAAAAGATACACATACACAAAAACACATTCTAGGCTATTGATTAGAACGTAGTATAACGGGCCAACACACTATGGCGAGTGTTTTTGGGGATTTAAAAGAGAGAGAAAAAGAGAAAGTACACGAGAGAAATATACATTTGGGTGAATTTGTCAGCTATGCTTATTCTAACCCTAGCATTGCCCCAAACTGCCGCTCTTATGGGTCAGAATATAATGATGTAATTACGTGGGGAAGGTCTCTGTGGATTCTCCGCGTGGACCGTTCAGGCCGATCAATGACGCACTTCTCCGGAGCACCTCTCTGGTCATCCTCACGATGTCAGTGTCCTTTTGGCTTAGGAGTCTGTTCCCTCACCCTTGTTCTGGAAGGGCTCTTCTGAGGACAGACAGCTCTGTAGCTCATAGCTCATAGCGTAGGAATGAAACAGTGTAGATACCACACTTCGATGGGAGATGGAGGCTAGGTGGTTCGACTTGAATTCACCCGCTTAGACACAGCTACTCATCCGTAGCTTGGGTAGCAAAATATTTCTTTGTCTTCAAACTTGTGTTGCGTTTTGGGTTCGTTGACTTTTTAGACCTCGGCTGCAGCTTGGGTCACTTAGTCTGATATGTTAATTCTTCACACACAGGTTTTATACCCTCGGGTCAGAAGTGGGCGTAACCGGCTTTAGGGCAATTCTCTGGGTGTACCAAGTTAAGAGCAAGGTCTAGGTTTTACTCAAATCCAATTTTAGACAACTAACTTCACATTTCATCTTTACCAAAACATTCCCTTTGATTTGGACATTTTCCACACAACGTACAATGTATAAACATCAAACATATACTAGGAAAACTCTTCACGTTACAATGTTTTCGTAATAACGTCATCTATTAACCTTTAATAACAAAACAAAAATGACATACATTTTCATATTCCATCTATCGTCATGACCACTATCGTGGCTGACGCAAACCATTGTTCCAAAGTCCCTTTATTGCATGTTTAATGTTCTGAGGTTGGTTCTCCATATTGAGGGGACACAGGAAGGTTGTGTGGCCTAAGATTTACCAGGGGCGTGAGGGGACATAAAAAAAACACATCTTCAGACCCCTAGATCTCTCCTCCTCTGTTGAGGTTGAGAGATCATCTGTAGGGTTGTGGTCTCCTGTAACCTGACCTGATCAGGACAGTCATGACACCCCCTTTTTGGTTTCAGGTAGAACCCTTTTGGGTTCCATGCAAAACTCTTGGTGGAAAGAGTCCTACATGGAACCCAAAAGGGTTATTTAAAGGGTTCTCCTATGGGGACAGCCGTAGAACCCTTTTAGTTTTAGTTTTTAAGAGTGCAGTGCACTACATCGGGCTCTGGTCAAAAGTAGAACACTTTATAGGTAATAGGGTGCCATTTGGGACAAAGCCATTTCCTTACAGTACATTTCAATGTCTGGGGTTTGACAAGGCTCATCGATCACTGGTTTCATGCGCTAGCTGACATGTGGAACAGCTCAGCTCCATACTGAAATCTGGGAGTGCATGTCATCTATCTGGCACAGGGGGGTAGGAAGAACAAGGTAGTGAAGGTTAGGCTATCTGGGCTGGGTGGATCTAGCCAGGGATGAAATCAACCTCATTCTACACATAACATTAAACCTGTAGGTACTGGCAGCTTGCTGCTGGTTGCTGGCTGCTGGGGAGTAAGGCTGATTGTTGGTGCTGTTGCACATTCTGGACAGAAATCGAAAACCCTAGGGCAGGGCTTTTATTACAGTCCCGCTACAATTTTCCTTTCTGCCACAGACACTTACATACATACTATCCATACAGTACATGCACCCAACTTTCCCCTTTGTTTTGTTGACGTTGAGTGAGAGGTTGTTTTCCTGACACCACACTCCGAGTGCCCTCACCTTCTCCCCTGTAGGCTGTTGTGTCGTCTGTAAACTTGATGATTGAGTTGGAGGCCTGCATGGCCACGCAGTCGTGGGTGAACAGGGAGTACAGGAGGGGTCTGAGCACGCATCCTTGTGGGGCCCCAGTGTTGAGGGTCAGCGAATTGGAGATGTTGTTTCCTACCTTCACCACCCGAGGGTGGCCCGTAAGAAAGTCCAGGACCCAGTTGCACAGGGCGGGTTTAAGACCCAGGTCCTCCAGCTTGATGATGAGCTTGGAGGGTACTATAGTATTGAATGCTGAGCTGTAGTCAATGAACAGCATTCTTACATAGGTTTTCCTTTTGTCCAGATGGAATAGGGCAGTGTGATGGAGATTGCATCATCCGTCAATCTATCGGGGCGGTATGCTAATTGCAGTGGGTCTAGGTTGTCGGGTAAGGTGGAGGTCATATGATCCTTAACTAGACTCTCAAAGCACTTCATGATGACAGAATTGAGTGCTATGGTGCAATAGTAATTTAGTTCAGTTACCTTCGCTTTCTTGGATACAGGAACAATGGTGTACCTCTTGGAGCATGTTGTGACAGCAGACTTGGATAGAGAGAGATTGAATACCTCCATAAACACTCCAGCCAGCTGGTCTGCACATGCTCTGAGGATGCGACTAGGGATGCCGTCTGGGTTGGCAGTCTTGCGAGGGTTAACACACTTAAATGTCTTACTCACGTCGGCCACGTAGAATGAGAGCTCACAGTCCTCAGGAGAGGCTCGCGTCGGTGGCGCACTCTGTTATCTTCAAAGTGGGCGAAAGAAGGTGTTTAGCTTGTTCGGGAGCAAGACGTTGGTGTCCACGATATGGCTGGTTTTCCATTTGTAATCCATGATTGTCTGGAGTCCCTACCACTTGCGCCTCATGTCTGAGGCATTGAATTGCTACTCCATTTTGACTCTGTACTGACGTTTTGCTTGTTTGATTGCCTTACGGAGGGCATAACTGGACTGTTTGTATTCAACCATATTCCCAGTCACCTTGTCATGGTTAAATGCAGTGGTGTGCGCTTTCAGTTTTGCATCGAATGCTGCCATCTATCCACAGTTTTTGGTTTGGATAGGTTTTAATCATCACATTGGGAACAACATCCCTTGTACACTTCCTGATGAAATCAGTCCCCCTGTCAGCGTATACATCAATGTTATTCTCAGAGGCAACTCAGGACATATCCAAGTCCGCATGATCAAAACAATCTTGAAGCATGGAGTCCGATTGGTCAGACCAGCGTTGAATAGACCTTAGCATGGGCACTTCCTGCCTATAGGAAGGGATACTATAGGAAGGGAGGAACAGATTGGTGTCATGATCTGATTTGCTGATGGAAGGGCGGCGGGAGGGCCTTGTAGTCATGCCGGAAGGGAGAGTAACAATGGTTGAGAGTTTTTGAAGCGCGTGTACTACAGGCAATGTGTTGATAGATCTTCTGTATCGTTTTCCTCTGATTTGTGGCCTCAGGATATGCGGTTTCCAGTTTGCACAAAGTCCAGTGTAGTACCTTGAGGGCCGATTCTCTCAGGAGGTAATGCGGTCGGCATTTAATTGTGAAGTATTCCAGGCCATGTGAACTAATGGACATACACCTCCTCTGTTTATTATTCCCATTTTTACGATGTACTGAGAACCCAGCTGGCTGTACGGATGGGACAGTATATGATTCTGAACTTTAGCATGTAATATACTCAGAAGCGGTGGATGGTGTGCACGGCACCTGAGTCGGACTAAAATTCCACTTCGAATACCTCTTTTCCACCTGTGGTGTGTTGGAGCAGCCTCTGGGATAAGTTCTTAACTCAATACGAATTAAGAACATTTTGAAAGCTGAGCTGCAGTCAATGAACAGTATTCCTGTTCATTTTCCAGGTGGGAAAGGGAAGTGTGGACTGCAATAGAGATGACATCATCTGTTGGTGCAGTATGCGAATTAGAGTGGGTCTAGGGTTTCTGGGATGATGGTGTTGATGTGAGCCATGACCAACCTTTCAAAGCACTTCATGGCTATAGATGTGAGTGCTACGTTTTGGTAGAAATAAAGGCAGGTTAACTTGGCGTTCTTGGCCACAGGGACTATGTTGGTCTGCTTGAAACATGTTTATTGACTTGTCAAAGGCATTCGGCACTGCTGATCATTCTGTTTTGCTGAAGAAGTTATCAAAAATAGGCTTCGGATACACAGCCTGTTTTCAGAATTATTTTAGCGACAGAACTCAGATGGGGTTAAATCTGAATTTCTTCAAAAAGGTGCTCCTCAGGGTTCGATTTTAGATCCACTATTGTCCACCTTGTATATTAATGACTGTTAATACTTCATCTCTAACATTCATCTCTATGTAGATGACACAGTTTTGTGGTCCTGTGCCACCTTGATGCAGCAGGCCATTCGTGAACTTCAGCATGACTTTGATTCAATTCAGAAATAACTAACAGATCTTAAGTGTTATATACAAGTAAAACCAAGCTCATGCTGCTCTCCATGTCACGAAATGTTGACCCTGAGGACCTATATATTTGTGCTACAAATGGAGCTTACTTAATATAAGTACCTGGGTACCTGGATTGATGACAAGTTGTCCTTCGTAACGCATATAGAAAATATGACTAAGAAGCTAAGAAATAAATCATGCCTCAGTATTGAAAGATTTGATCAAACAACGTTTCTCCCTGTAATGGATGTTGGTGATATTGTTTATATGCGGTAACCTCTGTTTTAAAACCCTTGGACGCAGTCTAACGTTCCACAATATGTTTTATCACAGGGGACAATTTTAGGACTCATCATTTTAGTCTGTATAAAAATGTGGGATGTTTGAGCCGGGTGTTTGAGCAGGCTAAACTAGCTAGCTGGATTCACGAGTTAAGTGAATGTGAATTTAAACAATACATCCAAATATAGTTAGCTAGAAAATAGGGTCAGTGAGCAGTGGACCGATAGTAGAGGCCCTCCACCATCCTGCCCTACCTAACTCTCTCTCGCTCTCTCTCTCGCTTCCTCTCCATTTCGGAAGAAATTCATTTGTTCAAAAGTGCACTAAAATGCTAGCTAGCTGTAGCTCATGCTTTCAGTACTAGATTCAATGTCTGATCCTTTGATTGGGTGGACAACATGTCACTTCTTGCTGCAGGAGCTCTGATAGGTTGGAGGACGTCCTCCGGAAGTTGTCATATTTACTGTGTAAGTCTATGGAAGGAGGTGAGAACCAAGAGGTTTTGTATTGAAGTAAATGTACCCTGAGGAGGATCGAAGATAGCTGTCCTCTGGTTACACCATAGTGCTACCCTACAGAGTACTACTGAGGCTACTGTAGACCTTCACTGCAAAACAGTGTGTTTAAATCAATTATTTGGTGCTGTGAATATATTTAATTTAGCTTTATCTTAAAAGGATAACTTTTTTAATGTCCTCCCCTTCCTTCTCGGAGGAGCCACCACTGGACTATAACAACAACCTCCACAATGTGGACAGGGGCATGTTCCCTCCTCTGCTTCCATTAGTCAACAATCAACTCCTTTGTTTTTGCTGATGTTAAGGTTGTTGTTCTGGCACCACAATGCCAGTTCACTTATCTCCTCCCTATAGGCTGACTGGTCGTTGTTGGTTATCAGACTTCAAATCAAATCAAATCAAATTTTATTTGTCACATACACATGGTTAGCAGATGTTAATGCGAGTGTAGCGAAATGCTTGTGCTTCTAGTTCCGACAATGCAGTAATAACCAACAAGTAATCTAACTAACAATTCCAAAACTACTGTCTTGTACACAGTGTGAGGGGATAAAGAATATGTACATAAGGATATATGAATGAGTGATGGTACAGAGCAGCATAGGCAGATACAGTAGATTGTATCGAGTACAGTATATACATATGAGATGAGTATGTAAACAAAGTGGCATAGTTAAAGTGGCTAGTGATACATGTATTACATAAGGATACAGTCGATGATATAGAGTACAGTATATACGTATGCCTATGAGATGAATAATGTAGGGTAAGTAACATTATATAAGGTAGCATTGTTTAAAGTGGCTAGTGATATATTTACATAATTTCCCATCAATTCCCATTATTAAAGTGGCTGGAGTTGAGTCAGTGTCAGTGTGTTGGCAGCAGCCACTCAATGTTAGTGGTGGCTGTTTAACAGTCTGATAGCCTTGAGATAGAAGCTGTTTTTCAGTCTCTCGGTCCCAGCTTTGATGCACCTGTACTGACCTCGCCTTCTGGATGATAGCGGGGTGAACAGGCAGTGGCTCGGGTGGTTGATGTCCTTGATGATCTTTATGGCCTTCCTGTGACATCGGGTGGTGTAGGTGTCCTGGAGGGCAGGTAGTTTGCCCCCGGTGATGCGTTGTGCAGACCTCACTACCCTCTGGAGAGCCTTACGGTTGAGGGCGGAGCAGTTGCCGTACCAGGCGGTGATACAGCCCGCCAGGATGCTCTCGATTGTGCATCTGTAGAAGTTTGTGAGTGCTTTTGGTGACAAGCCGAATTTCTTCAGCCTCCTGAGGTTGAAGAGGCGCTGCTGCGCCTTCTTCCCAATGCTGTCTGTGTGAGTGGACCAATTCAGTTTGTCTGTGATGTGTATGCCGAGGAACTTAAAACTTGCTACCCTCTCCACTACTGTTCCATCGATGTGGATAGGGGGGTGTTCCCTCTGCTGTTTCCTGAAGTCCACAATCATCTCCTTAGTTTTGTTGACGTTGAGTGTGAGGTTATTTTCCTGACACCACACTCCGAGGGCCCTCACCTCCTCCCTGTAGGCCGTCTCGTCGTTGTTGGTAATCAAGCCTACCACTGTTGTGTCGTCCGCAAACTTGATGATTGAGTTGGAGGCGTGCGTGGCCACGCAGTCGTGGGTGAACAGGGAGTACAGGAGAGGGCTCAGAACGCACCCTTGTGGGGCCCCAGTGTTGAGGATCAGCGGGGAGGAGATGTTGTTGCCTACCCTCACCACCTGGGGGCGGCCCGTCAGGAAGTCCAGTACCCAGTTGCACAGGGCGTGGTCGAGACCCAGGGTCTCGAGCTTGATGACGAGCTTGGAGTGTACTATGGTGTTGAATGCCGAGCTGTAGTCAATGAACAGCATTCTCACATAGGTATTCCTCTTGTCCAGATGGGTTAGGGCAGTGTGCAGTGTGGTTGAGATTGCATCGTCTGTGGACCTATTTGGGCGGTAAGCAAATTGGAGTGGGTCTAGGGTGTCAGGTAGGGTGGAGGTGATATGGTCCTTGACTAGTCTCTCAAAGCACTTCATGATGACGGAAGTGAGTGCTACGGGGCGGTAGTCGTTTAGCTCAGTTACCTTAGCTTTCTTGGGAACAGGAACAATGGTGGCCCTCTTGAAGCATGTGGGAACAGCAGACTGGTATAGGGATTGATTGAATATGTCCGTAAACACACCGGCCAGCTGGTCTGCGCATGCTCTGAGGGCGCGGCTGGGGATGCCGTCTGGGCCTGCAGCCTTGCGAGGGTTAACACGTTTAACACGACTTACAACCATGGGGTCGTCAGCAAACTTGATGATGGAGTTGGCGTCATGCAAAGCCATATAGTTGTGGGTGAATATGGATTACAGCAGAGGGCTGAGGACACACCCTTGGGTAGAAGCTAAAAGGGGGGACAACAGGCATCTTTAGCCAAACAATGTCATGAGGATTTGACTCAGACAGGACAGTAGCACCCAAGTAAAACACTTAATCCCAGGAGAAAAGCAAGCAGAATCAGTCCTACATACCAGTAGTCTTTTAAAATGTGTTTTACAACATACTGCCACATTGCGGGCAGCTTGAGTCAATGCATAATGCAGTACTTGCATGCATTGTTGTGACGCTTTCATTTCAGGGTAAGCTACTAACAACTAAACAACAACATTCACATTCCTGCAACAAAAGTGCAAAGTCAAGTATAATATAACAACCTAAATGGAATATAACGTGATTTGAGTACAGATCATCCTAACTAACCATGCATGTCACCATCCAACTAAACTGTGAGAGAGAAACCCAGTGTTCCCAGTGGATTCTGGTTCCTGTCCGAATGTGTTCTTTGCATCACATACTGTAGATGCATAATACACAACAGCTCACATGAGAGGGGAGGGATACAAGCCTTCATCTCAAGGGCCAGAGCCTTGGGAGGTAACAAAGCTTCATCAGACAAGATCACCGGCAAGAAATAGAACAGGCCTTCTACATAATTCATCAATATAGATCTATTCATTATTGTAATATTGAGAGACACGGTGGCAAGTATAGCGCGAGAGAGCTGTTGGTTAAACACTAAATGGACCAGCTACATATTTTATTATCTCTTTATGTGGGTTGTGTTCATTGGGGACAGGCAGGGAAGGGTACAGGTACTTGTTTGTGTGTGTGTGCGTGTGTGCATGTGCACAGAGTGATGGAAAAAGTACTCCATTTTCATACTTGAGTAAAAGTAAAGATACCATAACATAAGTAAAAGTGAGTCCCCCAGTAAAATACTACTTGACTATACATCTAAAAGTACTTGGTTTTAAATATACTTAAGTATCAAAAGTAAATGTAATTTCTAAAATATTCTTAAGTAAATGAAATTGCTCAAATATATTTTAGAATCAAAAGTAAAACTAAAAGTATAAATCATTTCACATTCCTTATATTTAGCAAACCAGACGACATCATTTTCTTGTTTTTTATTTATTTATGGAAAGCCAGGGGCAAACCCCAACACAAGACATAATTTAGTCTGCCCACAGGCAGACTAGAGATGTTTTGTTCGTGAGTGGCACACTTTTCCTGTCCTGCTAAGCTTTCAAAATGTAACAAGTACTTTTGGGTATCAGGGAAAATGTATGGAGTAAAAAGTACATTCTTAAATTTATTGTTTATTTAGTCAACTTAAAAGTTGTCAAAAATATAAATAAACTCAGCAAAAAAAGAAACGTCCTCTCAAAAGTAACAGTCAGTATCTGGTGTGGCCACCAGCTGCATCTCCTCCTCATGGACTGCACCAGATTGTCCAGTTCTTGCTGTGAGATGTTATCCCACTCTTCCACCAAGGCACCTGCAAATCCCCAGACATTTCTGGGGGGAATGGCCCTAGCCCTCACCCTCCGATCCAACCGGTCCCAGACGTGCTCAATGGGATTGAGATCCGGGCTCTTCGCTGGCCATGGCAGAACACTGACATTCCTGTCTTGCAGGAAATCACGCACATGATGAGCAGTATGGCTGATGGCATTATGCATTCCTGGTGTAACTCAGGCAGTTGTTGTTGCCATCCTGTACCTGTCCCGCAGGTGTGATGTTCGGATGTACCGATCCTGTGCAAGTGTTATTACAAGTGGTCTGCCACTGTGAGGACGATCAGCTGTCCGTCCTGTCTCCCTGTAGTGCTGTCTTAGGCGTCTCACAGTACGGACATTGCAATTTAGTGCCCTGGCCACATCTGCAGTCCTCATGCCTCCTTGCAGCATACGTAAGGCACTTTCATGAAGATGAGCAGGGACCATGGGCATCTTTCTTTTGGTGTTTTTCAGAGTCAGTAGAAATGCCTCTTTAGTGTCCTACGTTTTCATAACTGTGATCTTAATTGCCTACCGTCTGTAGGCTGTTAGTGTCTTAACGACCGTTCCACAGGTGCATGTTCATTAATTGTTTATGGTTCATTGAACAAGCATGGGAAACCCTTGCAATGAAGATCTGTGAAGTTATTTGGATTTTTACTAATTATCTTTGAAAGACAGGGTCCTGAAAAAGGGATGTTTCTTTTTTTGCTGAGTTTACATCACATCTGGATAGATAGTACTTATACTGTACAATATACATTGTGTTTTCAGTCATAACTATTCTAGAACATGAGCTTTTAAATCCACCCCTTAGCTACTCTCAGTCCATCCCACCTATCTCCGTAAACCACCATCTTATGATTTCCATGTGCCAAGTATTTTTAATCTGTGCTGTGATGTTTTTACATACATTCTGAACCTGTCTAATCACATGGTATCTACAGATTGCGATTTAAAGATAAAAGTATTATTATATTGTTGATTGCTATACTATGGCTTGCTAAATCTCCCAACAGTGCTATTTATAGGGTTCATTTTAGATAAATGTTGTGAGACAGCCTTACAGCTCTCTGTCCTTGTACGTTTGGATTTAAGTGCTGCATTCGACACTGTTGACAATGATGTCCTTCTGGACAGATATCTTTTTTTGCTGAGTTTAGTAAAGTAAAGTACAGAGACACCCCAAAAAACGACTTAAGTCATACTTCAAAGTACTTTACAGCACTGTGTGCATGTTTGGTCTCATGATTTGGTAAAGACAGGAAATTTCCACTACAGTGCACTACATCAGACTTTCCCAAACTCAGTCCTGGGCCTCCGCCTGTTTGCACGTTTTGGTTTTTGCCCTAGTACTACACAGCCGATTCAACCCTGCATTACATGATAATCATAATCACTTTGTAAATTAACTATGCCAATGACCAAGCTTCAAAGAGCATAGGGCCAGTCTGAAATCTGATTAGCAGGGTCAAGAACACCTGAGGAGGTGGGGAATTGCCCAGGTAACCAGACATTAAAGAAAGCCACTTCTCACCACCACAATGTCGTTATAGTTACGATCCTGAACCTAGACAGCCACTGATGATTTAAGATCCGATCCATGGCACACACACACCACAGTCTTACCCTGAACCAGAGAAACAATTTATTGAAAGAAGCAATTCATCTGTAAAATACATGTACATGTTTCAAACATAACTTGTTTTATCTTTAAATGCCAATTTCTATTTCTTACAAATGTACTTAGCTTTACAGAGT
Organism: Oncorhynchus clarkii lewisi; assembly: GCF_045791955.1. NCBI lineage: Eukaryota > Metazoa > Chordata > Actinopteri > Salmoniformes > Salmonidae > Oncorhynchus > Oncorhynchus clarkii. Next base: position 29,702,594 of record NC_092176.1, on the reverse strand, counting down.
AATGCCAAATGTAGCAGACAAAGTTGAAATAATGTAAGAATTGCCCTTCATATAGTATCACAGATTTTGAAATTCTAAAAAGTGATATGGCTGGAGGAACATTGTTATTTTATTTATTAGAATGGAAATACTTTGAGCGCCCAAGCCTAGCTAGTTGTCCAAGACTTACTTACATATATGTCTGTAAGCTTCAGTTTAGAATATTTTACATCATTATTTGATATGCTTCTCGAAACAAAAGCTCAAATAAATTAAATAAAATGTTCCTACAGCAGCAGCCTATTTCTTTCTACTCTTCAAGTGACACTGTAAACATCAGATTAAGATGATGACACATACTTACTGGCAAATACTGGTTACCTGGCAACAGCATGGAAAGTTCTCAGATAGTTGGAATATGTACAGCCACAGGTTCAACACAACATGTCATGAATGACCAGTAATATCAGATTGGGTATTAAATCAAATGTAACAAGTACCCAGTACCGTAGATGCCCGAATATTAATTGTGCATATGTAGATTGCAAAAACAATAAATAAAAATAACAACAAAAAATATATATATTATTTAAGACTGATGGGAAAGTAAGCTAAGTAAAAAATATGACATACTGTACTGTACTTTATATAACAACAAGAAAATACAGATCCACTGAGATAAGATCTCTCAACCAGGTAGACAGAGAACAGCTGAACTTTACTAACTAGCTAATGACGTAACCCAGTGGGCAAAACTGGTTGAAATTACGTATTTTCAACCAGTTTTGCCCACTGGGTATACCTATCCACTGTGCACCCACTGGTATTAGCCTGCCTGCCGTCTGTATTGCGCTAGCTAGCTGAATTGATGGTGATGTCTTTGTTGAGTTCCTTGTAAAGCAACAGCCCTATTCACAGCTCAGCTAACTGAACTGAAGCAATTTCATGTTTGAAAAGAGGTGACATGGAGAGTTGAGGATGACGTCACTCTAGCATCTGATGATTTAGGCAGAGTTGAAAAAAACAATAGAATAGAAATAGAAAGACAATAGAAAACAACGGTTGAAGGAAATAAATCAACAGATGAGTGTCTATCATCGTCATCCTCAACATCATCACCATCATGAGAAACCAATACCATCATCTTCACCATCATCATTATCATATTCACTATCATCATCACCATCATGAGAAACCAATACCATCATCATCATCACTATCATCATCACCATCATGAGAAACCAATACCATCATCATCATGATCACCATCACCCTCCATTACCATCATCCTCCTCCATCACCATCATCCTCCTCCATCGCCATCCTCCTCATTCACTATCACCATCCTCCTCATTCACTATCACCATCCTCCTCATTCACTATCACCATCCTCCTCATTCACTATTACCATCCTCCTCCATCACCATCACCCTCCATCACCATCCTCCTCCATCACTATCCTCTTCAATCACCATCGTCCTCCATCACTATCACCATCCTCCTCCTCCACCATCATCCTCTATCACTATCATCCTCCATCACTATCACCATCCTCCTCCATCACCATCCTCCTCCATCACCATCCTTTTTCATCACCATCGTCCTCCATCACTATCACAATCATCCTCCATCACCATCCTCCTCCATCACCATCATCCTCCATCACCATCATCCTTCATCGCCATCCTCCTCCATCACCATCCTCTTCTATCACCATCGTCTTCCATCACTATCACAATCATCCTCCATCACCATCCTCCTCCATCACCATCATTTTCCATCACATCATTCTCCATCACCATCATCATCATCCTCCATCACCATCGTCCTCCATCACTATCACAATCCTCCTCCATCACCACCCCCTCCATCACTATCACAATCCTCCTCCATCACCACCCCCTCCATCACTATCACCATCCTCCTCCATCACCATCCTCCTCTATCACCATCCTCTTCCATCACCATCGTCCTCCATCACCATCATCCTCCATCACTATCACAATACTCCTCCATCACTATCACAATACTCCTCCATCACCATCATCTTCCATCACCATCCTCCTCCATCACCATCATCCCCTATCACCATACTCCATCACCATCCTCCTCCATCACCATCCTCCTCCATCACCATCCTCTTCCATCACCATCCTCCTCCATCACCATCATCCTCCATCACTATCAACATCTTCCTCCAACACTATCACCATCATCCTCCATCACCATCATCCTCCATCACCATCATCCTCTATCACCCTCCATCACCATCACCCTCCATCACCATCATCCTCCATCACCATCATCCTCCATCACCATCATCCTCCATCACCATCCTCCTCATCATCATGATAATCCTCATCATCATCAGTTAAATCACGAAACACTGTCATAAACATTAACAACAACAACAACAACAAATTTAAACAAAAAAGCAGTTTATGAGATTAAGATTAAGAAAATTTAAGTTAAGGAAAGACATGCCGTTAAGCAAAATTATGCCCAACTTCTATCACCTGTACACAAAGTGTGTGAACTGGTCAAATAAAGCTTCCAAAGAAACCCTCTCTTCAAGATACATACTGTCTATTCCATCCATTATTCCACCAGGGTCTCACTTGAAAACTGTGGAGCTACCCCCCGACACATCTGTAGGTGCAGTTTAGGTGCAGTGTAGGCAGGCACAAACAGAGAGGTCAGCCCCTGTAGAGAGGTCATCCTGGTGAAGTGTTGTGCCCCTGCCCCTGTGCAACTGTCTATTGTTGCTTCCCAAATGGTACCCTATTCCCTATATAGTGCACTACTTTTGACGAGCACAAGGCTCTGGTAAAACATAGTACACTATATAAGGAATAAGGTGCCATTTGGGATTGAGCCCATATACAAATCCCAAATCCTCCAGTCCTCAGGATAGATGGGTGGGTGGGGCTTCGGCCAACCCAGGCAGCTCACCCAGTAGTCAGCTCTGAGTTAGGGGGCGGGTTAGGGGGCGGTTCCAGAGTCTCAGCGATCTCCCCCAGTTCATCCAGCAGCTCTGTGAATGCTGGTCTCCTGAAGGACTCCATCTGAACACAGAGAAAACATAAGAATCAGTACTTGGCCTTGTTTGGGGTTTAAATGTAACTGTTCACAAAGCGACTCAGAGTAGGAGTGCGTATTGTCGTGGAAATGTCAGTACTGAGAGAGACTTTGACATTCCTTCAAACAATCATCTTTATTCAATATCGATAAATTATTGCAATAATGAGACTAGTTAGCCCAACACTCTTGACTGTTGGGCCGAGCAGCCTATCCTTTACAAAAAATGCTGTTCCTTATATAGCTGATACTAAGAATGCTTAGTCATGGTTGGTTCCAGCCCTCGCATATAGATTGGGGGGCACAATACGCCAAGTTGGGTTCATCTTCTGTGGTCATCTGTCTCTGGTGTTATTTTCCAGATGCAAGGATGATGAGACAATGAGGGTTTTGATCTGTTCCTCCAGGCTCTCTCTATCTCTGTTACACCCACCACATCTTATCTATGGAATGCCAGCTGTAGGTTTTGGGCTCCTCTCAGTTCACAAAGACATTTAATTGTCTTACTGTTTAGTTAAGTATTTAATCATCAAATATCTAACAAATCAGGTAAATATGACATTTTTCTATCACAGTATATTGGATCAGTTTTGTTTTTAATATAAAAATAAATATGATTTGGACAGGGAGGACCTGATCCTAGATCAGCATTTCCACCCTAAGATGCTTTGGGTACGATTCCGGTTTAGGAAATGCCTTTCCTACACAAGCCTTTCCTACGCACTTCTCAGTAGTTGGTATGGTCAGTCGTCATGAACCGTTTAACCTTCTACGTGTGGTCTAAGTTCCATAATGATTCAAATAGGCTACATGTCCCAAATTACTGCACAATTTGAACCGGCTCTGGCAGCGGGAACCGGCTCTGGCAGCTGTCTGTATACAGTATGTATTGTACTGTTGAAAGAACACTGCCGTGTGGGGTTCCAACTGGAGCAGTGCACACCTCAGAGCAGTGGTTCTTAACCTTGTTGGAGGTACTGAACCCCACCAGTTTCATATGCGCATTCACCTAAACCCTTCTTAATTGAAAAAAAAAATCTAATTCAAAACATAGGTATATATTTGACTGGTGCACAAAATGAACCGTGCATCAACATCACTGTGTTCAAAGAACAAAATCATCAAAACATTTTCACACAGATGATCATTTTCACACAAAAACATAATAATGAATATTTACTGCAAATCAGTGTGACTTCTGCTGTTGCCTTTCAGAGACCAGTTCAGAAATGCGCGGCTTCACCTTGGCAAGTGCCACTCTCATGTCATTTTCGCAACAAAGTCTGTTCCTTTTCTTCGTTTTTATGTCCAGCATCCTCGAAAAGGATTGCTCGCAAAGATATGTTGTAACAAACGGTATGAAAATCTCCAGAGCTTTCTTAGCAATAACAGGGTACGTTACCATTTGTTGACACCAAAACGTTGAAAGCGTTGTTGTTCTGAAGAGTTGCTGTTGAACCTGGTTCTGCTGAATTTCAATGATTTCATTGAGGTATTCATCATTGACATCTGTTGTCTCAACACTAAACGTGAACGGCTGTCTCACCCATGCTGGATATGACTCTCTTGTAGGGAAGTATCCGTCGAGAGAATTTGCAAGCTCATCTAAGTGCGTGGCAATTGCTTGCTTCAGTTCAGCGGGTACAGAAATGTCTCCGATTCCAGATACATCTTCGATCTTACTTACACAGTCGTCCAGCAGGGGAAAGTTTGCGAAGTTATTGTTCTCTGTTCGTCGTTTCCATAACGGTAGCTTTTTTTGAAAAGCCTTCAGGTTTTCCTCCGCTTCGATGATGTTGACTCCACCGCCCTGCATCTTTTGATTGAGATGATTGAGAGCTGCGAAGATATCGGCCATGTACGCTAAAATGAGAATGAACTCAGAATTTTTGAAGCAATCTGCATGACAATGTTGGTGCTCTTGCAAAAACAGGGCTAATTCCACACGCACGGCAAAAACACGATTCAGCACCTGTCCCCGGGATAACCACCTAACGTTAGAATGGTACAGAAGTACCTCGAATTCAGAGCCCATTTCTTTACACAGCTCACTGAAGATGCGATGCCGCAGAGCACTAGTTCGCACATAGTTCACGCATTCCACTACAATTTTTAATACTTCTGCCAGTTTTGGAGGCAAGGTTTTTGTTGCCAACACATGCCTGTGCAGAATACAATGCGTAACAATGATATGTGGTGCATCGGCTTTCACTAGCGCACCAAAACCAGACTTTCTTCCCAGCATGAGTGGAGCTCCGTCCGAACAAACTGCAGAAACCATATCCCACGAAAGATTGTTGTCTTTGAAGAAGTCATCCACAAGTTTCTTCACGTCGGCTGCCTTAGTTGTTGTTGTAAGAGGCTTACAAAATAAAAATTCTTCCTTTATCACGTCGTCTTTCACATAGCGCACGAATACAGCAAGCTGGCTTAGATTGGAAACGTCTGTGGTCTCGTCGAGTTGAAGGCTGAATTTTGCCGGGCTTGAAATCAGATCTGCAACTACTTGAGCCAAGATGTCTTTGCTCATGTCCTCTATTCTGTCGCTGATGGTGTCATTTGAAAGAGGAATTTGGGATAACTTAACTTCGGCCTCTTTTCCCAGCATGATATTCGCCATCTTCAACGCAGCTGGTTTTATGAGTGTTTCACCAATGGTGTGTGATTTGCCCTGCTTTGCGATCAGGTAAGCAACTTCGTACGATGCTGTGAGGATCGGTTTGTTGATGGGTACAAAGCCGAGAACAGGCAGAGTAGCCTTTTCATCGAATCTGGCTCTCTTCACCTTGAATTCAGCAAGCGTTGTGTTCTTGTATTTTCCATCTCCATGCAGCTTAAGGAAGTGTTCTCTTAGTTTTGCCGGTGCTAGACTAGAATTGCTCAACTTGGCATTGCAAATCATGCAGTTAGGACACTGACTCCCATCACGTTCGGTTATACATGTAAATCCATATTGTACATATTCGTCCGACCACTTTCTTTTTTTGCTCGACATAGTAAGTATGAAGGGATTAAAATATTAAGAAAGAAATCACAAGTCGACTACTGAGCGCACCAAATTCCCTGCAGCACAGATAGGCCAAGCGATGTAGCGTGATCTCCTGCAGCCAATGATGGCCAAGCGGAGCGTGTCATCACGAATCATATTAATCGAATGTGTGTCTTGACCTCCGCCGAACCCCTGAGACTGACTCACCGAACCCCTGGGGTTCGATCGAACCCAGGTTAAGAACCACTGCCTCAGAGAGTGTGTTGCCAACTCGTAACCTACTGAGAGGATCACCAACTTCAGTTAGGAATTTGGTGATCCATGTGATAAGCATAGCATCAAGTACCAAGTCTCCTCTCAGTCTGTCCGCGAGGACCAATGGATTGTGTTAAATGCAAAGGAGAAATCTGCAAACATAATACGCACATGGGTTTTACTGCCCTACAAATGGATGTACACTACATGTAAGAGAGGATGGAGTCATCTGTCCCTCTCTCTGACCGGTATGCAAATTGGAGGCGATCAAGAAGGTGTCTGGTGGTGTTGATTATGCCTTGATGATCTTTTCAAGAGATTTCATCAAGAGAGAGGTAAGAGCTACAGGTCTGTAATCATTTGATACAGATGGGTGAGAGGTTTTTGGGACAGGTACAACAATAGATTTTCTCGGTTGCCATGACAACCTCCTGCAGACAGGCCGGGGGAGCCACCTGTTTCAAAGCGGGTGAAGAACTTGTTTAGTTCATTGGCTGTAGAGAGGCACACCCTCTCGTCTAGGCAGGAATCGATACATTGCCTACATTTGAAAGGGGTGTTTGCCATATTCCTAATACACAACCAGGCAGACCAGGAGCCTCCCTGTGATATTATCTGTTGCACCTTATCCTTGTACTGGAGAGTCTCCCTGTGATATTATCTGTTGCACCTTATCCTTGTACTGGAGAGTCTCCATGTGATATTATCTGTTGCACCTTATCCTTCTACTGGAGAGTCTCCCTGTGACCATATCTCTTTCACCTTATCCTTGTACTGGAGAGTCTCCCTGTGATATTATCTGTTGCACCTTATCCTTGTACTGGATACTCTTCCTGTGACCGTATCTCTTTCACCTTATCCTTGTACTGGAGAGTCTCCCTGTGATATTATCTGTTGCACCTTATCCTTATACTGGAGAGTCTTCCTGTGACCGTATCTCTTTCACCTTATCCTTGTACTGGAGAGTCTCCCTGTGATATTATCTGTGGCGCCTTATCACCAAATCAACACCGAATTCAATATAGCTAGATATCAGTCAACTCGTTCAGGTCAGCTGATGATTCTTCAAATCGACTCCAGGTGGTACAATCAAAGCATCCCTGCAATTGATCAGTACTGTCATTGTCCCACACCTGTATCTGTTTTTCCACCACCTTCTCCCTTTTGAGTTACTGTCTATAAGTTGGTCATAGAAAAACAGTGTTATGATCTGATCCATCCAGTGGAGGTCTGGCCAAGGAGACTGAGTCATAACATAAGTCAATGATCTTATTTTTCCTTGTTAGACAAGTCACATACTGGGTGTAAGTATTCAAAGTGAGCTTGAGAGTGCAGCTAAACCCCCATGAAGAATTTGGGCACATCAGGAGAAATCGCATCAAGCTCTTCAGTGGGTTGAAAATGATGTCTGCATTGACACTGTTTGCTCTCGCATGGATATAAACAACAGTCAGAAAAAAGCATGGTGAATTCACGGAGGAGGTAGAAGGGGCATAGTGACACTGACAGTATTTATATATCAGGAGTGCAGATTTTATTCCTGACAATTATCGTTTTACACCATCTATCATCTATCAGAACACAGACTCCCCCTCCCTGCTCCTTGCCAGTAGCTTCATTGTCTCTGTCAATCTGAGTAATAGTGCATCCGTCAGTGGTGACTTCAGAGTCGGGCACTGCCTCCGACAGCCAAGTTTCAGAAAAGGCCATAACACAGTTCTCCATGTACTAATATACATACTGTGATTGTGCCCGCAATTCGTCCATTTTCCCCTTAACTTCTTAAGGTATAGGTGGCAGTATTTTCACTTTTGGATAAATAGCGTGCCCAATTTCAACTTCCTGCTACTCATGCCAAGAATATAAGATATATTATTAGTAGATTTGGATAGAAAACACTGTGAAGTTTCTAAAACTATTTGAATCATGTCTGTGAGTATAACAGAACTTATGTAACAGGCATAACCCCGAGGAATAACCATTCAGAAGTAAGCCCATCTAGGAACTGCGTAACACTGTTGAGAGTTGCGCAAGACTTGAAAAGTAGCTTGGTTTGTTGTCTTCCTGTATTGAACACAGATAGACCGTCTTCAATTTGATCGGTTATTAACGTTTAAAAATACCTAAAGTTGTATTACAACAGTAGTTTGAAATGCTTTGGCAAAGTTTACAGGGAACTTTTGAAATATTTTGTAGTGACGTTGCGCAATTTGGAAGCTGTTTTTTTCTGGATCAAACGTGCCAAATAAATTGACATTTTGGATATGGACGGAATTAATCGAACAAAAGGACCAATTGTGATGTTTATGGGACACATTGGAGTGCCAACAAAAGAAGCTTGTCAAAGGTAAGGCATGCTTTATATTTTATTTCTGCGTTTTGTGTTGCGCCTGCAGGGTTGAAATATGCTACCCTCTTTGTTTCGCCGAAAAGCCTTTTTAAAATCTGACATGTTGCTGGATTCACAACGAGTGTAGCTTTCACTTAGTATCTTACATGTGTGATTTAATGAAAGTTAGATTTTTATATCATTTTATTTGAATTTGCCGCGCTGCATTTTTCCCTGGTTTCCTCACACGTAATGGTGCTGGATTTATGAGGGAATTAAATCAAGGTCAGAATCCAGCTTATCTATAGACACACCTCTACCACACCCTCATGTCTTAGATCTCCACCTAGAATGAATAGCGGGTTAACCATGAACATGCATGCTATTTTTATGCTTATGTTCAAGGTCAGAGTACACATATAGAGAAAAGTGCATAAAAAGGGAATAACATTCCATTTATGCACGCTTCACTCAGGTCGGAACTGGGGCCTTTGTGAATACTGGCCCTGGACAACTACTTCTGATGGAGGAAGTCTGGCATCAGACCAGAGACCAAGATATTTTGACGTTCCATTTCATGTTGTGTTAAAGTAGCAATCTGCAGTTGCTTCATCCATTCTTGGACTTCTGAATTCATTAAATGTACCCATTGATTCTTGAAGAATATAACTTATAAATGCCTCATGAGCTTAGTTCAACTGTCATACCCCATCAGAACCAAATTATAAGCTTGTTTCACGCTAATGTTTGTAAACAAAGTAAATGTAAACAAACACCACAAAACATTGTTAAAACTATAATTTGAATATAATGTATGGTCATTCCTTGCATCCATAGCTCTGTCTATGAATTTGAGACTGGTTACATTCCTCCAGCCCTATCCATCAGCTTTTTATCAAAACAGGGATGGGGAGGCGGCTTTGCTATTGTTTAAACTACTGATTGTCACTTTAAGTTTACACACAGCTAGGGCTCTCTATTGGTCACCAGGCTGTAAGAAAAAAGTAAACTCACAAACCTTAAAACCTGTTATGGCGAGGCGATCCCCGAGGGGAACTCCACCCCCCCATTCAGCTGAAAAGGTGGCGCAGGGAATTCTTTAGAAATATTTATCACACATTAACAAGTCCAATACCTCAAATGAAAGATAAACATCTTGTTCATCTACCCATCATGTCCGATATTTTAAAAATATATTTATGTTAGACCACCACCATATCAAAGGAAAAACGCAGCCATTTTTTCCAGCCAAAAATAGAGTCACAAAAGCAGGATTAGAGATAAAATGAATCACTAACCTTTTGAAAATCTTCATCAGATGACACTCATATGACATGTTACACAGTACATTTATGTTTTGTTCGATAATATGCATATTTATATCCACAAATCTCGGTTCACATTGACGCCATGTTCAGAAATGCCTCCAAAATATCCGGAGGAATTATAGAAAGCTACGCCAGATAACAGAAATACTCATCATAAACTTTAACTAAAGATACATGTTCTACGTATAATTAAAGATACACTGGTTCTTAATGCAACCGCTGTGTCAGATTTTTTTTAAACGTTACGGAAAAAGCCTACCATGCAATAATCTGAGACAGTGCTCAGACGTAAAAGTATTTCTCCGCCATGTTGGAGTCAACAGAAATACGAAATTACATCATAAATATTCCCTTACCTTTGATGATCTTTCATCAGAATGCAGTGCAAGGAGTCCTAATTCCACAATAAATTGTTGTTTTGTTCCATAATGTCCAATACTAGTGTCCAATTAGCTGCATTTGCTACCACTTTCAGCTCACGTGCCCAAATGCTGACGCTGGTCCAGGACAACTCGCACGAAAACTTCAAAAATATATATTCCAGGTCGAATAAACTGGTCAAACTAAGTAGAGAATCAATCTTCAGGATGTTATTTTCATATATATCCAATAACGTTCCAAATGGAACGACGGTGGCACCCACAGAGAAATGCACCACAGGGAAATTGCATTCTGTCGGGACAGTGACTATTTCCCCTCCCATTCGGTCAAAGTTCACACCAGAAGCTCCATTCCACGTTCTACTGAATGAGGACATCTAGTGGAAGGCGTAGGAAGTGCTATCCATCCTTATTTGGAAGTGGCGATGACTTGAAATTAGACATGTATTCAGAATTTCACTTCCTGTTTGGAAGATTGCCTGCCCTATGAGTTCTGTTATACTCACAGACATCATTCAAACAGTTTTAGAAACTTCAGAGTGTTTTCTATCCAATAGTAATAATAATATGCATATATTAGCAGTCTAGGACAGAGTAGGATGCAGTTCACTATGGGCATGCAATTCATCCAAAGTGAAAATACTGCCCCCTATCCCCAACAAGTTCGTGCTACCAAGTGTATAGAGCAAAAATATACCTTCATCCGGCTGTGGGCAACCACGAACTGTACTGTAATGTATACTGTACTGTAGCTACTCACGAGACTGTAAATCATACTGTATGAACTGTACTGCAAAGTATATTTTACTATATCTACTCACCAGACTGTAAATAATACTGCATGAACTGTACTGTAAAGTATACTGTATGAACTGTACTGTAAAGGATACTGTATGAATTGTACTGTAAAGTATACTGTAATCACCAAACTGTAAAGTATACTGTATGTACTGCAAAGTATAGTGTATGGACTATACTGTAAATTATACTATATGCATTGTACTGTAAAGTATACTATATGAATTGTACTGTAACATATACTGTACGGACTGTACTGTTAAGTATACTGTACTGTATGCACTCAACAGAATGTAAGGTATACTGTATGAACTATGCTGTAACGTTTTCTGTATGAACTGTACTTTAAAGTATACTGTATGTACTCACCAGACAGCAGCTGGCTGCCAGCTCCAACACCCGCTGAGGACACCCGCCCACCAGCTCCCTAAATGCACTCACATCCAGGCCATAGTCCTGTCAAACACACACACACGGTTAATAGGGCTGAGCTTTCACACATGGTCCATATGCCAGAGATTTCACACATGGTGCATGCGGCAGAACTTTCACACATGGTACATGGCAGAGATTTCACACAAGTTGCATGGCAGAGCATTCACACATGGTACAAAACCTGGATCTGGGTAGTCGTATATAACGTAAATACAGAGTAGAGCTTTACCTGGGTTCTTGGTAGAATCTCTGGGTCAGCAGGGATCCTTGCCAGTATTTCACAGAGCATAATTCCAAAGGAAAATACATCCACCTGGTGACAACACAGAATCACATGTCTGTCATACAGAGAGCCAACCAACGATGAGCTGTGTTCCAACTACTAGGATACTAAGATATGACAAAGCTCTCTAACTTTCTACCCAAAGTATTTTTGACCACATTTTCTCAAATGCAGCGGCCTTGTGGGCCTCCTGATCTATGGTCAGTTTTGACTCAGGCAAGGCTATTTACTCAAATGAAGGGTCTTGGTGACGTATCCTTACCTTGCGATCGTAGGGTTCCCCACGCAGCATCTCCGGGGCCATCCAGAAGGCAGATCCCACCAGGGAGAGCTTCCTCTCTGGGTCTTTAACCGGCAGCTCCACCACCTCTCTGGCCAGGCCAAAGTCTGTGACTAGGGCCTCCCTGCCCCGCGCCGTCACACGGATCAGACAGTTCTGAAGAGTCAGACATATACAAATCATGTCAGTATATACAGTAACAGTCAAAAGTTTTAACACACCTACTCATTCCAGGGTTTTTCTTTATTTTGAAAATGTTCTACATTGTAGAATAATAACACATATGGAATCATGTAGTAACCAAAAAAAGTGGTAGGGGTGGTAGGTACAAGGTAGGGGGGGTATACAGAAGATAGCTCTATTTGGTAAAAGACCAAGTCCATATTATGGCAAGAACAGCTCAAATAAGCAAAGAAAAACAACAGTCCATCATTACGTTAAGACATGAAGGTCAGTCAATCCGGAAAATTTCTTCAAATGCAGATGCAAAAACCATCAAGCGCTATGATGAAACTGGCTCTCATGAGGACCGCCACAGGAAAGGAAGACCCAGAGTTACCTCTGCTGCAGAGGATAAGTTCATTAGAGTTACCAGCCTGAGAAATCGGTGATTAACTGCACCTCAGATGGCAGCCCAAATAAATGCTTCACAGAGTTTCAGTAACAGACACATCTGAACATCAACTGTTCAGAGGAGACTGCGTGAATCAGGCCTTCGTGGTCGAATTGCTGCAAAGAATCTACTACTAAAGGACACCAACAATAAGAAGAGATTTGCGTTGGCCAAGAAACACGAGCAATGGACATTAGACAGGTGGAAATCTGCAATTTGGTCTGATGAGTCCAAATTTGAAATTTTTGGTTCCAACCACAGTGTCTTTGTTAAACGGAGAGTAGGTGAACAGACGATCTCTGCATGTGTGGTTCCCACCGTGAAGCATGGAGGAGAAAGTGTGATGATGTGGGGGTGCTGTGCTGATGACACTGTCTGTGATTTAGTTAGGATTCAAGGCACACTTAACCAGCATGGCTACCACAGCATTCTGCAGCGATACGCCATCCATCTGGTTTGCGCTTAGTGTGCCTATCATTTGTTTTTCAACAGGACAATGACCCAACACACCTCCAGGCTGTTTAAGGGCTATTTGACCAGGAAGGAGAGGGATGGAGTGCTGCATCAGATGACCTGGCCTCCACAATCACCCGAACTCAACACAATTGAGATGGTTTGGGATGAGTGAAGGAAAAGCAGCCAACAAGTGCTTAGCATATGTGGGAACTCCTCCAAGACTGTTGGAAAAGCATTCCAGGTGAAGGTGGTTGAGAGAATGCCAAGAGTGTGCAAAGCTGTCATCAAGGCAAAGGGTGGCTACTTTGATGAATCTAAAATATATAAAATACATTTGTTTTGGTTAATACATGATTATACCCACCACTGCGACCTGTATGCTCTTGATGGCTGGCCCTCGCTTCATATTCATCGCCAAACCCACTGGCTCCAGGTCATCTATAAGTATTTGCTAGGTAAAGCCCCGCCTTATCTCAGCTGACCATAGCAGCACCCACCCGTAGCACGTGCTCCAGCAGGTATATTTCACTGGTCACCCCCAAAGCCAATTCCTCATTTGGCTGCTATTCTTCCCAGTTCTCTGCTGCCAATGACTGGAACGAATTGCAAAAATCACTGAAGCTGGAGACTCATATCAAAAATCACTGAAGCTGGAGACTCATATCTCCCTCTCTAACTTCAAGCACCAGCTGTCAGAGCAGCTCACAGATCACTGCACCTGTACACAGCACATCTGTAAATAGCCCATCCAACTGCCTCATCCCCATACTGTTATTTATTTTTTTGCTCCTTAGCACCCATATCTCTACTTACACATTCATCTTCTGCACATATATCACTCCAGTGTTTCATTGCTAAATTGTAATTATTTTGCCACTATGGCCTATTTATTGCCTTACCTCCCTTACCTAATTTGCACACACTGTATATATACTTTTTTTATTTTGTTATTGACTGTATGTTTGTTTATTCCATGTGTAGCTCTGTTGTTTTTTGTGTCGCACTGCTTTGCTTTATCTTGGCCAGGTTGCAGTTGTAAATGAGAACTTGTTCTCAACTGGCCTACCTGGTTAAATAAAGTTAAAAGAAATAAAATTAAAAACATCATGGTTTTGATGTCTTCACTATTATTCTACAATGTAGAAAATAGTAAAAAATAAAGAAAAACCCTGGAATGAGTAGGTGTGTCCAAACTTTTGACTGGTAATTTATAAATTTTACAATTAATTCATTCAACAGTAGTACTGCCACTCTAAGCATTTGTGTTATGACAACTGCTTACCACCAGAGAGCAGTCTAACATTGCTATAGTACAATCACATGAATAGTAAGTAGGTGGTTTACTGTAGGTAGAGAGCACCAGTGGGCTGGATGAGCTCAGTGAGAGTGGGTGAGCTATTCTAGAAGACACAAGGTAGTGGAGCGGTTACATAAGTCGAGCAGGCAGAGAGACAGGCAGGCAGGCAGAGATAGAGACAGAGTCAGGAAAAGAGACAGGCAGGCAGAGATAGAGAGAGAGTCAGGAAAAGAGACAGGCAGGCAGAGATAGAGAGTCAGGAAAAGAGACAGGCAGGCAGAGATAGAGTCAGGAAAAGAGACAGGCAGGTAGGCTGACGGGTAGAAGCGAAAAGACAACAGTGAAGCTATTGTTGAATGAAGGCATATTTATCCAAACAATGTCAGGAGGATATGACTCACACAGGACAGAAGCACCCACGTAAAACACTTAATCCCAGGAGAAGATGTCAGAAACAGTCCTACATACCAGTAGTCTTTTAAACATGTTTTACTAAACACTGCCACCTTGTGGGCAGCTTGAGTCAAATGCATATATAATGTACTGTACAGTGTACAGACACTACATTGTAAAAAGTAATTTGTTCTGATGACTACATTTTTAGTGGAAACCCGTTGACTACGATCTTGAGTAACCCAACTCAAAGTATTGCAGTGTTAAATATTTAAAGTAATGAAGTGACATTGCCACTCATATGTTACTCTTTTTAAGTTATAAATACTTAACAGTTTTGTGAACTTTTGACACTAACGATTGAAGTTTCTAAATAGGTCCAGAGCCAGACTGGGTGACTAAGAAAGAACGAAAATGAGTTATTTAGGCTATAGCTTACAAAGAAATACATTGTGAAACATCTGTCAGTGCGAAACAACAGGCTGATAGGGACATAAAGCAATCAGCATTTAAACAACACTTTGTTGTATTAAATCATTATAAAGTAGTCTATAAATTGGCCATGTAGGCTGTAACGTGATAATGCCCTCGAAGCCGGTGTTTGGACTTGGAGGATATATTGGCATGGTTGAGGGCCGGCAAACCGTGCCAATATATTCTCCAAACACCGGCTTCGAGAGCATTATCACTTTATACAACAGGTTACCAACATATTCAATTCATGATTGACATATTTTCCTTAAAAACGTTATTTTGATAAATATATTAATAATATGTAATCCTTCCACAAAAATCTTGGGTTGCTACCCAAGCCGGATGGTCGTTTGTTCTATCGTTTCGGTTGCTAGAGACGCAACCCAGTCATTCAGTCTTTTTGTTCTGTATCTATGGACGCGACCCAGTCGTTCAGTCTTTTTGTTCTGCATCTATGGACACGACCCAGTCGTTCAGTCTTTTTGTTCTGTATCTATGGACGCGACCCAGTCGTTCAGTCTTTTTGTTCTGCATCTATGGACGCGACCCAGTCGTTCAGTCTTTTTGTTCTGTATCTATGGACACGACCCAGTGGTTCAGTCATTTTGTTTTGTATCTATGGACGTGACCCAGTCGTTCAGTCTTTTTGTTCTGTATCTACGGACGCGACCCAGTCGTTCAGTCTTTTTGTTCTGTATCTATGGACGCGACCCAGACGTTCAGTCTTTTTGTTCTGTATCTATGGACGCAACCCAGTCGTTCGTTGTAAATGTTCCATTGCCATACTGGCTGGCAAAGTTCTTATCCCTTGCTTACTAGCTAGCCAACTACGGCTAATTTACAGTCACGTCAAACAGTGCAGACAGAAAAACAACAGTAGATGCATTTGTTTAAGCTGTTTTCTAGTGACATTTATTTGGATACATACATAATAATATGCTAATGAAGTACCTGGCATAGAAATGTGCTCTCTCATTAGGACACGGTTGAGGAGCTAGCCAACAACACAGTTAACACCATAACTTCAATCTGAAGCTGGGAAGACTGCAAACTAGATGCACTTCGTTTAGTTTGACCTTTTTTCAATTGACATTTCTTTGTATATATCCATAAAAATGATGTCAGCTGATTCATGATTTCGACTGGCTGAGAAACGCTTCCTGCCTCTCTCTCTCTCTCTCTCTCTCTCTCTCTCTCTCGTCACGACTCCCGACCCCTACAAGTTCATTACTATGGGACAATTCAAGATCAAATTTGAATATTGAAACAATGTTGCAAATGTGGGAGACAGACAGTAATTATACAAATCTCCGCTGTTGAAAACTAACTGTTAGTCTAAAATAAATGTTAGATAATGTCTAAATGCTTTTTATAGTGGAGATCAAGTTTATAACTTTCCTGCCTTGGCTGATGAGCCAGTGGATTGCGCAGTCAGATGGAACAGAAAGTAAATAGGCATTTTAACCTCATAGATTTAGCCGTTGGTAATTTGTGGAATGTAATGCGGTTTTAACCAATCAGTTTTCAGGATTAGAGACACCCGTTGTATAATTAGAATTAAATACAAATGACACGAAATATGATTTATTAATGCCTTTGAATTAATTTTGAGAATGAATGAAGCCAGTGTGTGGCTTTAGGCTCATGCGATGGTGCCCGGAGAGCAGACCAGCAGCGGAATTTTTTTCTCTCGTAATTTTCAGTGATCGTGTCTTAATGTTTAATAAAAAGCATGAGCTGGCACACACCTAGAAAACGTTATTTTGTGTAGAGGTGCTGTCTAACGACGAATAAAATTTAAGCTATAAAAAATCAAGAGTCGAACACTCTATACATAAACTCCCAGTAATATATTGTGTAAAACAACAACTTTTCGGCATTAAAACATTGTCCTATGTATTTGACAATTTGTCATTTTAACCCATCTTTGCATGCATTGTTGAGCACAGTGCTCATTCTTATAGCAGATACTGGAGGTGTAACTGTACACATTATGTTGCATTAGCCTCTGTCATTGAGAGTAGTGCACATTATTTTGATGATTGTGGATTGTCTCATTATTTAACATCAATTTCCCTGACACTGTTGATATCCGTTCATCATAATCAATTATTTTATCTCACTAGGCAAGTCAGTTAAGAACAAATTCTTATTTTCAATGAACTGCCTGTTCAAGGGCAGAACGAAAGATTTTGTACATTGTCTGCTCGGGGATTTGAACTTGCAACCTTTCGGTGTTGTTTGAGTTGCCACTATTCGATTTCTTTAATGAGTCAGGCAGTTACTTTTTACAGTGCATATTGAATATGATTTTCCACAGTATACCGCAGTATGCCAAGCCATTTCACCATGACATTACAGTGCATATCGAAAATGATTTTCAACATAACATCCAGCCAAATGAACAACATGTAATAATTACAATAAGGAGATTTAATTGAGTCCCTTTTTTTGGCACTAGAGTAGTACTGCCACTCTAAGCATTTGTGTTATGACACCTGCTTACCACCAGAGAGCAATCTAACACTGTTATAGTACAATCACACCAATAATTAAAAATTTTTAACTAGGCAAGTCAGTTTAGAACAAATTCTTATTTACAATGACAGCCTACCCCAGACAACAGTGGACCACCAATCACAGAAAGATGTGATACAGCCTGGATTTGAACCAGGTACTGCAGTGACACGTTGGCACTGCGATGCAGTGTTTATGTTTATTTATTTTTATTTTTTTTATTTCACCTTTATTTAACCAGGTAGGCAAGTTGAGAACAAGTTCTCATGTACAATTGCGACCTGGCCAAGATAAAGCAAAGCAGTTCGACACATACAACGACACAGAGTTACACATGGAGTAAAACAAACATACAGTCATTAATACAGTATAAACATGTCTAAATACGATGTGAGCAAATGAGGTGAGATAAGGGAGGTAAAAGCAAAAAAAGGCCATGGTGGCAAAGTAAATACAATATAGCAAGTAAAACACTGGTATGGTAGATTTGCAATGGAAGAATGTGCAAAGTGCAAAGTAGAAATAAAAATAATGGGGTGCAAAGGAGCAAAATAAATAAATTAATTAAATACAGTAGGGAAAGAGGTAGTTGTTTGGGCTAAATTATGGGTGGGCTATGTACAGGTGCAGTAATCTGTGAGCTGCTCTGACAGTTGGTGCTTAAAGCTAGTGAGGGAGATAAGTGTTTCCAGTTTCAGAGATTTTTGTAGTTCGTTCCAGTCATTGGCAGCAGAGAACTGGAAGAAGAGGCGGCCAAAGAAAGAATTGGTTTTGGGGGTGACTAGAGAGATATACAGTGCCTTGCGAAAGTATTCGGCCCCCTTGAACTTTGCGACCTTTTGCCACATTTCAGGCTTCAAACATAAAGATATAAAACTGTCTTTTTTTGTGAAGAATCAACAACAAGTGGGACACAATCATGAAGTGGAACGACATTTATTGGATATTTCAAACTTTTTTAACAAATCAAAAACTGAAAAATTGGGCGTGCAAAATTATTCAGCCCCCTTAAGTTAATACTTTGTAGCGCCACCTTTTGCTGCGATTACAGCTGTAAGTCGCTTGGGGTATGTCTCTATCAGTTTTGCACATCGAGAGACTGAAATTTTTTCCCATTCCTCCTTGCAAAACAGCTCGAGCTCAGTGAGGTTGGATGGAGAGCATTTGTGAACAGCAGCTTTCAGTTCTTTCCACAGATTCTCGATTGGATTCAGGTCTGGACTTTGACTTGGCCATTCTAACACCTGGATATGTTTATTTTTGAACCATTCCATTGTAGATTTTGCTTTATGTTTTGGATCATTGTCTTGTTGGAAGACAAATCTCCGTCCCAGTCTCAGGTCTTTTGCAGACTCCATCAGGTTTTCTTCCAGAATGGTCCTGTATTTGGCTCCATCCATCTTCCCATCAATTTTAACCATCTTCCCTGTCCCTGCTGAAGAAAAGCAGGCCCAAACCATGATGCTGCCACCACCATGTTTGACAGTGGGGATAGTGTGTTCAGGGTGATGAGCTGTGTTGCTTTTACGCCAAACATAACGTTTTGCATTGTTGCCAAAAAGTTCCATTTTGGTTTCATCTGACCAGAGCACCTTCTTCCACATGTTTGGTGTGTCTCCCAGGTGGCTTGTGGCAAACTTTAAACAACACTTTTTATGGATATCTTTAAGAAATGGCTTTCTTCTTGCCACTCTTCCATAAAGGCCAGATTTGTGCAATATACGACTGATTGTTGTCCTATGGACAGAGTCTCCCACCTCAGCTGTATATCTCTGCAGTTCATCCAGAGTGATCATGGGCCTCTTGGCTGCATCTCTGATCAGTCTTCTCCTTGTATGAGCTGAAAGTTTAGAGGGTGCGGCCAGGTCTTGGTAGATTTGCAGTGGTCTGATACTCCTTCCATTTCAATATTATCGCTTGCACAGTGCTCCTTGGGATGTTTAAAGCTTGGGAAATCTTTTTGTATCCAAATCTGGCTTTAAACTTCTTCACAACAGTATCTCGGACCTGCCTGGTGTGTTCCTTGTTCTTCATGATGCTCTCTGCGCTTTTAACGGACCTCTGAGACTATCACAGTGCAGGTGCATTTATACGGAGACTTGATTACACACATGTGGATTGTATTTATCATCATTAGTCATTTAGGTCAACATTAGATCATTCAGAGATCCTCACTGAACTTCTGGAGGGAGTTTGCTGCACTGAAAGTAAAGGGGCTGAATAATTTTGCACGCCCAATTTTTCAGTTTTTGATTTGTTAAAAAAGTTTGAAATATCTAATAAATGTCGTTCCACTTCATGATTGTGTCCCACTTGTTGTTGATTCTTCACAAAAAAATACAGTTTTATATCTTTATGTTTGAATCCTGAAATGTGGCAAAAGGTCGCAAAGTTCAAGGGGGCCGAATACTTTCGCAAGGCACTGTATATATACGGGACACGACAGGACGAGGACAAAAAGACGTCTGAACTGCTATGCCATCTTAGATCTTCATCCACTGCACCATTTGGAGTCCAATAGGCAAGCTTGGTCTGAATAAACAGATAACTCAACTGAACATTCTCTGCCTTCAAATCTCACACATTATACCTGCCTGTGGGTCTACTTAATGCTGTTTTAGCTACCTCAGCAAATCAAATCAGGCCTATGGGGAAAGCTGAGTAAACATGTTGATAAACATCTCATGGCACATCTCTTGATTATATCCATAGTGTAAGCAGATATAACAGCGTGTCTGTCCCAAATGGCACCCTATTCCCTATAATCCACTACTTTTGAACAGGGCCCATATAGGGCTCAGGTCAAAGTAGTGCACTTTGTATGGGAATATGGTGCCATTTGGAAGGAAGACAGCCAGTATGAAGGGGAGACCCTACATACAGACAGCCAGACCAGACACTCTTAAATAGCCTGACTCAATGGGGTCTGCACTAATCACTTCCCTGCCAGGCTACATTTTTTAGTCCTTACCTGATGATCCACCTGATTTGGCATCTATGCCTACTGAGAACAAAGCCCAAATGTAGCTATGTGTGTTGGGTATTGATTACCATAGTAGGTGGTTTACTGTAGGTGTGGAGAGAGCACTAGTGGGCTGGATGAGCTCAGTGAGAGTGGGTGAGCTATTCTAGAAGACACAAGGTAGTGGAGCGGTTACATAAGTCGAGCAGGCAGAGAGACAGGCAGGCGGAGAGACAGGCAGGCAGAGGTAGAGAGAGAGTCAGGAAAAGAGACCGGCAGGCAGAGATAGAGAGAGAGTCAGGAAAAGAGACAAGCAGGACAGGCAGACAGACTGAAATATAGGCAGGCAGGCAGGCAGGCAGGCAGGCAGGCAGGCAGGCAGGCAGGCAGGCAGGCAGGCAGGCAGGCTGGCAGGCAGGCAGGCAGGCAGGCAGGCAGGCAGGCAGGCAGGCAGGCAGGCAGGCAGGCAGGCAGACAGACAGGCAGGCAGGCAGGCAGGCAGGCAGGCAGGCAGGCAGGCAGGCAGAGATGGTAAGACAGGTTGGGGTGTAGAGAGGCAGACAGCTAGGCAGAGACAGACAAGCAGATAGACAGGCACAGAAAGCGAGAGAGTCAGGAAGAGAGGCAAGCCGGCAAAAAGAAGGGATGTAGACAGGCAAGCAGACGGGCAAAAAAATAGACAGATAGGCAGGCTGACAGGGGTGTGGAGCAGAGCAGGGGGAGGTGAAGGAGGGAGGGAAGGCCCTGGCTGACTGGCTGGCTGTCCGACTAGCTGGTTGGCTGACGTCTCCTCAGCATCTAGAAGTCATTACAAAGGGAACCACACTACAGGCCCCCTCTCTCCAGTGTTTTCATTCAGCAGCCTGTGATTATTGGGCAACCTGGGTATCACTCCAAGCATCAAACCTGACCGCTAAATTTAGCATGGGCCCTCACCTCAGAGCCAAACAAAAGCAACAGTTCCCGGAAGACCAGATCTAGAATGGAGAGTTTCAGGGGGAATTAAAAGGGCTGTTCCAATGGAACTCTGAGGACTTGCTCTAAACTGTAACCAGGACTGTGTCCCAAATGTCACCATATTCCCTATGTAATGCACTACTTTTGACCAGGACCCTATGAAAGTAGTGCACTAAATACAGAATAGGGTGGCATTTGGGACACACATCAAGTTCACTAAAATTATCTACGTTTGCAATTACATCCACCATACCTTTCCTAATTCTGGTCATTTTGAATTCTAATGATTTCTCCTACAGAAGATATGTCAGAAGAGCTGTGCAGCCTAATAGTGTGATTCTAACTGAAACAGTAATTGGTTTAACCTAATATGACCTTTTCAGAAAATACACTGCACATAATTATTTACCTTGCACGTCTGGCTTGGATCCACTATCATTTATAGAGACTGAAGTCCCTTCTTTAGAGATTGAAACATATTCCACATGAGAAAAGACCTTGTCTGTCTATATGCCTCTGCCATCAATCCTAGCAGTGATCTTTTGAAACACTCTCTGTAACTGTGAAGACAGCAATTGTTTGTTTGACGTAAGACAGACGTGTGCATCCTTTTGCCAACTCTAATGATACCAGTGGGGGGTCTAGGGGGAAAAACAACAGTACTGCTTTGCAGACACACCAATTACTTTCCGGTAAAATGCCATCATTGAGACCAGAGCCAAATGGATTGTCCCTCTGGGTGACATGCTAAATGCCAGTATGGAACACGTCAGTGTCACCACCAGTATTCCCATGGTTAGTAGAGAGTGAGAGCTGGTAAAATGGGATGTGGTGAGGGAGAGAGAGAGAAAGATAGAGAGAGGGGGTGATAAGGAGGGGAGAGAGAGAGAGAGAGAGAGAGAGAGAGAGAGAGAGGGGGAAAGAGAGAGAGAGTGGAGAAGAGGGAGGGAGGGAGAGAGACAAGGAGAGAAAGAGAGAGAAGGAAAGAAATATGAGAGAGAGAAGTGGTAGAGAGAGGAGAGAGAGAGAGAGAGAGAAAGAGAGAGAGAGAAGGGAGGTAGGGCAGGATGGTGGCAGGACTCTACTATTGATCCATTGCTCTTACTTTCCCAGACAAAGAGGAACTGGCTGTTGGTGTGTATGTGTTCACGTCTCTCTGTGTGTGTGTGTGTGTGTGTGTGTGTGTGTGTGTGTGTGTGTGTGTGTGTGTGTGTGTGTGTGTGTGTGTGTGTGTGTGTGTGTGTGTGTGTGTGTGTGTGTGTGTGTGTGTGTGTGTGTGTGTGTGTGTGTGTGTGTGCGTGCGTGCGTGTGGGTGTGCATGCGTACAATAACAAAGCTCAGAGTGGGAGGACATTAGCATGACAATGGACTGTGCTTGTTGCTCGTCCCTCTACATAACATAACCAACCTGCACTTCTGTGGAACCTGGCAACTGGGAATGACAACCAATTTGTCTAGGCTGATATCTTTTCCATATGGTAGAGAGTTATCCTCAGCCTCAGTCTGACTACTGAATGAACCTCAACTCAACCGTTCGCTGCTTTGTCCACAACAGTTGAAACCAATGTATTTAACCATTATTTATCCAGGAAGTCCCATTGAGGTCAGAAGACCTCTTTTACAAGTGAGACCTGCCAATGTGATCACTGCATGATGTCACAGCACCAATGTTGCTAAAGTTTGTCGTAATAGTAGGGGTTTTCTTAATGTCAAAGAGATCAGTCAGTGGCTGTAGCCAGGCCAAAAGTAGTGCACTATATAGGGAGTAGGATGTCATTTCAGACACAGCCACTGAGTGAGGTAACATCCCTTACAGCTTCCTCTTTCTTTCACTGCAAATGCTGAGTGCGGACCGTCCTTATTTTTCCTTTTCACTTTCTGGGTTACTTTGTGGTCTATGCACCACAAATACAACAATAATCTACAATAGATGTGGATGGGGTTTTCCCCTGGGCTACTGTACCTTGTGGTTGAGGTCCCTGTGGTAGATGTGGATGGGGTTTTCCCCTGGTCTACTGTACCTTGTGGTTGAAGTCCCTGTGGTAGATGTGGGTGGGGTTTTCCCCTGGTCTACTGTACCTTGTGGTTGAGGTCCCTGTGGTAGATGTGGGTGGGGTTTTCCCCTGGTCTACTGTACCTTGTGGTTGAGGTCCCTGTGGTAGATGTGGATGGGGTTTTCCCCTGGTCTACTGTACCTTGTGGTTGAGGTCCCTGTGGTAGATGTGGGTGGGGTTGTCCTATGGTCTACTCTACCTTGTGGTTGAGGTCCCTGTGGTAGATGTGGATGGGGTTTTCCCCTGGTCTACTGTACCTTGGAGTTGAGGTCCCTGTGGTAGATGTGGGTGGGGTTGTCCTATGGTCTACTGTACCTTAGAGTTTAGGTCCATGTGGTAGATGTGGATGGGGTTTTCCCCTGGTCTACTGTACCTTGGAGTTGAGGTCCATGTGGTAGATGTGGGTGGGGTTGTCCTATGGTCTACTGTACCTTGGAGTTGAGGTCCCTGTGGTACTGTAGATGTGGGTGGGATTTCCCCTGGTCTACTGTACCTTGGAGTTGAGGTCCTTGTGGTACTGTAGATGTGGGTGGGATTTCCCCTGGTCTACTGTACCTTAGAGTTGAGGTCCCTGTGGTAGATGTTCTTGTAATGCAGGTAGATCATTCCTCTGGTGATGTCACAGGCCAGGTCCACCTTCTCCCTCCAGCACAGAGACACATCCTTCCTGGCCAACAGTTCCTCCAGACATCCTCCACTAACATACTGAAACAGATAGACAGCCTGTCAGCCTCACATACTGAAACAGATAGACACCCCATCAACCCCCACTAACATACTGAAACAGATAGACAGCCTGTCAGCCTCACATACTGAAACAGATAGACACCCCATCAACCCCCACTAACATACTGAAACAGATAGACACCCCATCAACCCCCACTAACATACTGAAACAGATAGACACCCCATCAACCCCCACTAACATACTGAAACAGATAGACACCCCATCAACCCCCACTAACATACTGAAACAGATAGACAACCCATCAACCCCCACTAACATACTGAAACAGATATGCACCACATCAACCCCCACTAAGATTCTGAAACAGATAGACATCCATCAACCCCCACTAAACATGTTGAAACAGATAAACACCCATCAGCCCCCACTAACATGCTGAAACAGATAGACACCTCATTAGATTAGCATCACATACTGAAACAGACCTGTAAATAAGAGTTGAGTTTAAAAGATAAGGAACACTGCCACACCTGGCTCTCCAACCAAGGGGCAGGAATTGAGTAGCAAACTGAAGTTAAGAGGAAATTCAGCAACTATTGGAAGTTGATAAAACTGCTTCTTTATTGTAAAACTCAACATGTTTCAGTCGCTACAGGCCATATTTGCCCAGATGGAGAGGCTCACACACAACCCAACCTTCTATACGTACAGGGTACATCTCCTAGAAACAGACAGTGTGTCTCCCCACTCATCTCACTAGTGTGAAGTCGTCATCCGTACAAGGTGGAGAAAGTAACACTCACCTCTAAAATAGGGTAGAGTTTATCTTCCTTCACACATATCCCCAGATACCTAGAATAAATCACAACATTATGTTATTCATATATTTCTTATTTCCATTCTTTTACTTTTAGATGTGTGTATTATTGTGAATTGTTAGATACTACTGCACTGTTGGAGCTAGGACCACAAGCATTTCGCTACACCTCCAATAACATCTGCTAAATATGTGTAGGTGACCAATAAACTTTGATTTTATATAGACAACAGAATTATAATGTGGAATCATAATAACATTTAGAATATACTGTACTTGAAGATGGTTTAGTGGCTAATAAGACCACCACTCCTGGCCCCACCGGTCATCACACTATCTGTCTCCCAGGTCATAATATACAATAAGTTACATAAGATGCTCAGGGCTGAAAACATGTTTTGAGGACCAGCTGAGCCAGACATTCAACAACAACCTAGGCTCTTGTGAACAGAAACAACATCAAGAAACTCGCCGGTGGCCAGTGCTCACCCGAGATTAACAACCTAAAAACTACATCCATTCCAGACACTGGTTTACAGTATACCTTGACTGAAAGGTTATTACCAACGGCTTACATAAAACCACCGAACATATCAGTCTTCTTACAATGCTCTGACGTTGGAGCCTGCCATTGCCATTCTCACAGTGAGTAAGTTCCAAATTGCACCCTATGGGCCCTGGTTTAAAGTAGTTTACTATATAGGGAATAGGATTCCATTTGGGTTTGGAGCACTGTGTCTGAGGAAGGCAATGTTCTCAGGCTCCAACATTAGAAATGATTCAGATTTTCACATCATTGTTTGAGTAGGGCCCACTCACAGAGGGCTGGATGCCCTATCTGTGCCAGGTACATATTGTATTGGACTCATATTCGCTTTCATCATTGACTCTCTATGCTCTGACCTCAGCAGATAAACTGTGCTGTTTAATAACCACTGATACAGTGGCCTTGAAAGAAAGGCTAAAATAAGATTGCTTGGACAAACACAATGCCTTCACAACTTATGTAACCACTTCATACGAGGAGAGCTGGCCTACGTGACAAGGTCACGTGTCCCTCCTGCTGTGGCCATTACTGCAACTCACAGACTCAGCAGCATGTGTATACATACCCAGTCATCACCATGTTTTGAGACATGTTAAGACATATAAATGAAGATGTCTGGAGATGTCTTGAGACATGTTAAGACATATAAATGAAGATGTCTGGAGATGTCTTGAGACATGTTAAGACATATAAATGAAGCTATCTGGAGATGTCTTGAAACAAAGGTGATTTCTGGGTAGCTATATTTAGCATAAGTATGACTGGAAGTACAGTATACAGTATAATAACCTATATTTTGGATTGGAATTCAGGAAAGGTCTGCCGTGATTCTGTGGTGCGCGTCATAACATCCACTTAAAACTATGCCTTCACACCTTATGTAACCACTTCAGATGGGTAGAATAGGCCTTTGTGGCTACTAGATTATTATGTTCTGGAGCCATTGACTGCACAACATAAAGTACACAAAGCTTCCCAGCATTCCCATTCATAGTGTATGCCCTGTACTAACACAGATAATCTTACATAAATCAAAAATTATAAGCTTATCAGGCTTAATCTTATCTAAACAATTTAAAAAAAATGTATTACATTATTTGACAAGTACAATGCATCTATTAATATTTATTTTAATTAATAAGCAATGATGCAAAATTCTTACATGGTATCAATAAGGTCATATACCAAATATTATAAGTCAGCATCACAAAAAGGTATAACTGACTAATACCTGACTATGTTGGGATGGGAGAGTTTTTGCAGTAGGCTGATCTCACGCACGATGCTGTCCTGGTCCACATCATTCTTATAGATCTTCACCACCATCACCTTATGGCTCGTACTATGAATCACCTGAGAGAAACAGACAAGTTATTTCACAGTACTGTGAATCACCTGAGAGAAACAGACAAGTTATTTCACAGTACTGTGAATCACCTGAGAGAAACAGACAAGAGTTATTTCACAGTACTGTCAATCACCTGAGAGAAACAGACAATAATTATTTCACAGTACTGTCAATCACCTGAGAGAAACAGACAAGAGTTATTTCACAGTACTATGAATCACCTGAGAGAAACAGACAAGAGTTATTTCACAGTACTGTGAATCACCTGAGAGAAACAGACAAGTTATTTCACAGTACTGTGAATCACCTGAGAGAAACAGACAATAATTATTTCACAGTACTGTCAATCACCTGAGAGAAACAGACAAGTTATTTCACAGTACTGTGAATCACCTGAGAGAAACAGACAAGTTATTTCACAGTACTGTGAATCACCTGAGAGAAACAGACAAGTTATTTCACAGTACTGTGAATCACCTGAGAGAAACAGACAAGAGTAATTTCATAGTACTGTGAATCACTTGAGAGAAACAGACACATTTTTACAGTTTAACCACTAAAAAACCTGCTCAAGACCTAGTAATATAACCTGTACAAAATGTTTAAGTGACTGTCTGAAATGAGCTGTTTTTGCAGGTAAATTAATTAACGACTCCATTATTTCATTGTGATTAAATCATCACATAAAATCAAACAGATTGATGTATGCTCCGTCATTCCTTGCCACTATGTTCCAATTAGATCCAACACAAAACATGCTTTGTCTTAAATATGTAGCGCAAATGGAACCCTATTGTGTATATAGTACGCTATTTTTACCAAGGCCCATAGGGCTCTGGTCAAAAGGAGTGCACTATATAGGTAGTAGGATGCCATTTTCGATGCATACTAGATTCACTACAGATGGCTTATTGAGGGACCAGGTACCTTGTAGACTTTGGAGAAGAAGCCGCTCCCGATGAGCTCGGCGGTGAAGTTCTCCCAGAACTCCAGCTTGCGGACGGCGGTGCGGAGCTTCTGCCAGCGGTCCACATGGTAGTATTTGTCAGAGGACTCACCATAGAGCCTGGGGCTGGTGGGCTCTGAGGACACATCCACGTCACAGTCACACATCCTGGAGTGGGGAGTGATGTCTGCTATAAGGTAGACACACACACACAAAAATACACATGAACACGCGCACACACACACACACACACACACACACATACACACACACACACACACACACACACACACACACACACACACACACACACACACACACACACACACACACACACACACACACACACACACACACACACACACACACACACTTGTTAGTCACACCCCTCACCTCTGTGACAGATTACATTGAATGCCTGTCCTTACAAAGAGTCTGCAATAACCCCAAATAACGCTATGTCGAAAAAAAGTAGAGCGGATGAAAGAGAGAGCGGACAATAATTAAATCTACGCTCATTAGCTCAATGGGATGGAACGTGCCTCCCCTTCATGGAGAGAAACAAAGAGACATGAATAATGGTTCCTTAAAATAGTGTAGCAGGCAACGCAGGTGAGAGACTGTCCAGTGTAGCTGACTAATCAAGTGACTTGTTTTCCCTCCAGGCTAATAATAACAAGGAAGATCGAGAGGGGTTCTATTCATTTTAACGAGAGCATCTGATGAGAGGGATATGTCCGCCTACCACAGGATGAGGGGGAGATATTTGAAAGTAAAATGTGCTCTTCTGATGATTCATCTGGAGAAGGTGATCCTCTTCCATTAATTCATTTGTAACCAGATAGAGGTGAATGGAGCTTTTTCTCATAAGATTATGTTCCTTAATTGCTTTATGTATAATTATCAGTGTGCGCTTCCATCGTTAAGGAGTCCTTTTAGGTTTAGAGGCATTCTAAGCCGTAGAGGCTAGTGATTTTTCAGTGGGTGAACGTGTAAAATAAACTTCATCAAATAAAATAATATACTGGACTGTCTGTGTGTTTTAAGGGAAGGACAGTTCTGTGTGTTTGAAACCATATTGTGTCTGTACCACACTGGAAAGGTGCCTATCCTGCTGCTATGAAAACAATATCTTACTTAAAATAAGTTGTTTTACTTGACTTCCGAGGGAGCAACAACAAACCTGGTCCTGACAATGACGCCAGTGAACAGCACAGACTGACACGCTGACACAATTGGCAGGGCTTCGTCAATCAAGTGGGAATCAACCCCACCATGGTAATCACCATGAGAGGCTAGCTCTCACACACGCTGCCATTGTTTTAACAGCCACAGCCGTGTACAAACAATCACAGTGTTTTCATCTCAACTGCAGCCCCCCCCACCACCACCACCACCACCACGGCAACACCAACCCGGCTGGCTGTCAGAGAAAACGCTTGCAGCCTTATCATGTCTCTCTCACTGATGAGGATCTACAGTATATCATAGAGACACTCTGTCTTTCACACAGTTACCAGAGCTATTCTGTAGCCTGCTACAACCCACCTCAATCAAACTGTTACTTCCATAGAAGTCAGAACATTGTGTGACAGACCGTAGAATGTACATCCTATATGGCATTCAGAAAATATGGATGTGGATTACAGTCTGGTTTGTTTGAATACACAATGGTAGAAAAATCAGGTAATGATGTCAGCTTCCCTTAGCATCAATCTGATTGCACTTCACTTTAATTGGGAGTGAATCTCAGTTTACAAACAACAAATCTCTCTCTAGATTGAATTTCATATTGTTTGGATTTCATTTGTGTTTACAAATCAGATTTTTCGGTCCGTCTATTTCAGCTTTGTCTTACAGAGGGGTTTTGTTACTGAGCCAAGAGCTGCAAAAAAAAGTGAGAAATTGAGTTAGAAATGCATCCTAAATGCACCCTATTCCCTATAGTGCACTACTTTTGACCATGGGGCGAATAGGTAGAGCACTATGGAATAGGGTGCCATTTGGGCCGCAGCCTTAGTAAAGTGATTTCCTGTGGAAAAGCCTGTTATCACACTAAACAGTGAGTTTGACCTGTGTCTGACCACAGAGACCTTCAGGAGAAAAACTACCAGTGGGACCGCCCTACTGACGTCCTATACACAGATAAGAAATGTGAGTTATGAGACCTTCACAGTGAGACCAGTTCACACCAAGATGAACTGGTGAACCAAGACTATTCCTCAGGGGAACGACTCTCTGTCTGAGGAAGTCCCACGTATCTGACTGTTATCTCAGTTCAGGGCAGAGAGAGAGAGAGAGTCAGAGGCATCTGAACCAAATTCTTGTGTACTTCAGCAAGGCCATTTCCTGACTGATGTGGAATCACGTCAACAGGTGACATCACAAAGGATGACACAGCCTTCACACAGACACGCAAGCAACAAAAGTTTTCCTCGAGTCTGACATGATCCCTGTCATGCAGCAGCACTCTCTCACCTGCAGAAAGAAGTGTCTGTGTCCAAAATGCCAACCTATTCCCTATATATTGCAGCGATCTACTTTTGACCAGAGCCAATTGGGTGCTATTTTGGACATACCCAGTGCTAATGTTTTTTAATTTATGTGTTATCAACTTTTAAAACATACAATCTACATTATATTCAGTCATCTAGCAGACACTCCCATCCAGAGCGATCCACAGGAACAACCAGGGTCAAGAGCACCAACCATCCAAGATCCTCCCACAGTTCCCCCAAGAGCTGCCCGTCCACCATCTGAGACCCCCCCACTGTCCCCCCAAAAAAACCTCAAGCCAATGCCCCCCTCCAAAACCCCAAGCCAATGCCGCCCTCCAACCCAACCAAAACGACCACCCACCCAATATGCCAACAACCAACAGAAAGGACAAAAGAGAAAAAAAGAGAAAAACTAAGGAAAATAACAATACAAAAACAAGACATCAAGGCTAACTATATGCGTTTGAGTGCATGTGTGGAACTATGTGTGTATGTGTGTGTGTGTGTGTCTGTGTGCACATGTGTGCGTTTGAATGCGAGTATGTCTGTATGCATGTGTACGCGCGTACAGTAATAATGAACTTAGTGTAACAGCAACATGCCATCCACACATAGGCTTCAGTCAATATGGCAGGCCAGTCTACTCTAGTCAGATTCAGAATCTGTAAATAGTCTCCACTGCTCTGTCTGCTGATCTCAGACACAGACCATTATGGTACAGATTGAAAGCTAGGTCATTAATCCTACATAATGATTTACTCAGGGCATGTGGCTCCAGCCGAGTGCATTAGGGTGAACACAACACCTAGTGTGTCTCAAATGGCACCACATTCACTACTTTGACCAGGGCATATATGGGCTCTGATAGGGAATAGAGTGCCATTTAGGACGCAAAACACTTAGGGTGGATCCAATGAGGACACTTGAAGTGTTAATTGCCTCGTGGCTCTTCAGACATCCATCAAGGGGAGACACAGGAACCCTAATGCTGCCTGCTGTCTGCAGTTTGGTGACCAACACAGGAAGAGCATGGAGAGATCCTGTTGTGTGGCTCTACAGCTGATCAATAGGTCTGAAACATACGGCACCCGGCCAGACCACACATATCTGTGGTGCTGAATGTGCTCAGTCTCAACTATAGGTCACATCACACAGGTGGAATATGCAGAAGCCACTTGAATTGTTTATTTAAAATGTACAGTATGTACAGTTTTAACTTCAACTGTATGTACAACTTTGGAAGTATGCTTGGGGTCATTGTCCATTTGGAAGACCCACTTGCGACCAAGCTTTAACTGATGTCTTGAGATGTTGCTTCAATATATCCACATCATTTTCCATCCTCATGATGCCATCTATTTTGTGAAGTGCACCAGTCCCTCCTGCAGCAAAGCACACCCACAACATGATGCTGCCACCCCTGTGTTTCACGGTTGGGATGCTGTTCTCCGGCTTGCAAGCCTCCCCCTTTTTCCTACAAACATAACGATGGTCATTATGGCCAAAGAGTTCTATTTTTGTTTCATCAGACCAGAGGACATTTCTACAAAAAGTACAATCTTTGTCCCATGTGCAGTTGCAAACCGTTGTCTGGCTTTTTTTATGACAGTTTAGGAGCAGTTGCTTTCAAGTTATGTCGAAATAGGACTCGTTCGACTGTGGATATAGATACTTTTGTACCTGTTTCCTCCAGCATCTTCACAAGGTCCTTTGCTGTTTTTCTGGGATTGATTTGTACTTTTCACACCAAAGTACGTTCATCTCTAGGAGACAGAATGCGTCTCCTTCCTGAGCGGTATGATGGCTGCGTGGTCCCATGGTGTTTATACTTGCGTACTATTGTTTGTACAGATGAACGTGGTACCTTCAGGCATTTGGAAATTGCTGCCAAGAATGAACCAGACTTGTGGTGGTCTCCAATTTTTTCTTCTGAGGTCTTGGCCAATTTCTTTTGATTTTCCCATGAGGTCAAGCAAAGAGGCACCAAGTTTGAAGGTAGGTCTTGAAATACATCCACAGGTGCACCTACAATTGACTCAAATGATGTCAATTAGCCTATCAGAAGCTTCTAAAGCCATGACATCATTTTCTGTAATTTTCCAAGCTGTTTAAAGACACAGTCAACTTAGTGTATGTAAACTTCTGACCCGCTGGAATTGTGATACAGTGAATTATAAGTGAGATAATGTAAGCAATTGTTGGAAAAATGACTTGTGTCATGCGCAAAGTAGATGTCCAAACCGACTTGCCAATACTATTGTTTGTTAACAAGAAATTTGTGGAGTGGTTGAAAAACAAGTTTCAATGACTCAAATCAAATTTTATTTGTTACATGGGCCGAATATAACAGGTGTAGTAGACCTTACAGTGAAATGCTTTCTTACAGGCACTAACCAATAGTGCAAAACAGGTATTAGGTGAACAATAGGTAAGTAAAGAAAAAAAACAACAGTAATAAGACAGGCTATAAACAGTAGCGAGGCTATAAAAGTAGCGAGGCTATATACAGACGCCGGTTAGTCAGGCTGATTGAGGAAGTATGTACATGTATATATGGTTAAAGTGACTATGCATTTATGATGAACGGAGAGTACCAGTAGCAGTAGACTCCAACCTAAGTGTATGTAAACTTCTGACTTCAACTGTATGTGCCATGTACTGTATGGCTGTCTGTCTGAGATTGTATGGGTTCTTGCTCAGCCTGACCTGAGAGTCCAAATCAAGGCATAACTCAATTATGCATGAACAGCTGAAATGTTTTCTAGAGAAAGAAATAGAGAGAGAAATAGAGAGTGAGAGAGAAATAAAGAAAGGAAGGAACTGAAGGAAATAATACAAAGGGAGAGACTTTCAATGAACTGAGTTTCTGCCAGGAATAACGAAGGTAATTGCATAATAACATTTAAAGGTTCAAAATAGATGGCATAGCAATGAGGTAAAATATGCAGCTGTTAGCATCAGTGTTACAGTCAGGGAGAAACTTGGAAAAACGTCTAATTTTGCAGTGAGACTGTGACAGCTTGTTGGTTCCAGTTCCTCTGTATCTTACACATATTGTGTTATTCAGAAAAAGCCATCAACTTTATGTTGTTGTGCGTAATGTGTGTGGGACCTCTAGAAATAGGTTCTCCCATTAACTCACTATTGGACTAGATCTGAGTACCAGCAACCTGAGGCAAATACAGCGTTTCAACACGAGTGATCAGCTACTGAAACCTAACTAACTCAATCAGTCAATAAAATGTATTTTAGAAAGCACATAGAGTACATCAGCAGTTGTCACAAACTGACATAGGCCTATTGACCATTCATTGACATCCATTTCCTCTGTCAAAATGTTTTTATTTAAATTAAACTGTTGGGGGAGGGACACATTGAATAACACATTCATAAATCAATAAATAAGGTTTTGAAAAAGAGTTTGAAGTATCTGTCCTATACAGTATCTAGGAGACATAAGAAACCTCACAAATATATATATATATATATATATATACTGCTCAAAATTGGAAATTGTAGGCAATTAGCAAGACATCCCGAATAAAGGAGTGGTTCTGCAGGTGGTAACCACAGACCACTTCTCAGTTCCTATGCTTCCTGGCTGATGTTTTAATCACTTTTGAATGCTGGCGGTGCTTTCACTCTAGTGGTAGCATGAGACGGAGTCTACAACCCACACAAGTGGCTCAGGTAGTGCAGCTCATCCAGGATGGCACATCAATGCGAGCTGTGGCAAGAAGGTTTGCTGTGTCTGTCAGCGTAGTGTCCAGAGCAAGGAGGCGCTACCAGGAGACAGGCCAGTACATCAAAAGACGTGGAGGAGGCCGTAGGAGGGCAACAACCCAGCAGCAGGACCGCTACCTCAGCCTTTGTGCAAGGAAGGGCAGGAGGAGCACTGCCAGCGCCCTGCAAAATGACCTCCAGCAGGCAACAAATGTGCATGTGTCTGCTCAAACGGTCAGAAACAGTCTCCGAGAGGGTGGTATGAGGGCCCGACGTCCACAGGTGGGGGTTGTGCTTACAGCCCAACACCGTGCAGGACGTTTGGCATTTTCCAGAGAACACCAAGATTGGCAAATTCGCCACTGGCACCCTGTGCTCTTCACAGATGAAAGCAGATTCACACTGAGCTCGTGACAGACGTGACAGAGTCTGGAGACTCCGTGGAGAACGTTCTGCTGCCTGCAACATCCTCCAGCATGACCAGTTTGACGGTGGGTCAGTCATGGTGTGGGGTGGAATTTCTTTGGGGGGCCACATGTGCTCGCCAGAGGTAGCCTGACTGCCATTAGGTACCGAGATGAGATCCTCAGACCCCTTGTGAGACCATATGCTGATGCGGTTGGCCCTGGGTTCCTCCTAATGCAAGACAATGCTAGACCTCATGTGGCTGGAGTGTGTAAGCAGTTCCTGCAAGAGGAAGGCATTGATGCTATGGACTGGCCCGCCCGTTCCCCAGACCTGAATCCAATTGAGCACATCTGGACATCATGTCTCGCTACATCCACCAACGCCACATTGCACCACAGACTGTCCAGGAGTTGGCGTCCAGGTCTGGGAGGAGAACCCTCAGGAGACCATCCGCCACCTCATCAGGAGCACGCCCAGGCATTGTAGGGAGGTCATACAGGCACGTGGAGGCCACACACACTACTGAGCCTCATTTTGACATTACATCAAAGTTGGATCAGCCTGTAGTGTGGTTTTCCACTTTAATTTAGTGTGACTCCAAATCCAGACCTCCATGGGTTGATAAATTTGATTTCCATTGATAATTTTTGTGATAATTTTTGTGTGATTTTGTTGTCAGCACATTCAACTATGTAAAGAAAAAAGTATTTAATAAAAATATTTCATTCATTCAGATCTAGGATGTGTTATTTTAGTGTTCCCTTTATTTTTTTGAGCAGTGTATATATTTTTTTTACACATATTTAACCCCCTGTTTAACCAACATGATACAAACATTGCCAGCAAAATCATTTTAAATTTGAGATTTTTTTGCATGAGCTTCTTCTTAATCCAGCACATCCGCCTATGTTGGCCTTCCACATCTGCGGTGTAAGGTGAACGACCTACAGCGGTGTTTGCCAGACCATGAGAAATCAGTCTTCTGATGAAAACGTCTAAAGCAAAACCTTCTTAGCCTACTAACTAGTATGACCTCAAAGATGAGACAAGATGGTGTTCTCTGTTTTGCTCTACAACTCGTCTGAAGGTAACCCATACAAATGAATGCACGCATGGAGGTAGTTTTGTGCAAACAAAAATAAGGGGTAAAATTAGTGTAATAATATATATATATATTTCAGGAGCTTTCTTATATCTGCTAGATAGACACTAAAATCCTTATTCCTTATGATTTTTTTTTACTATCTTTGTTACCATTTATGAATGGAATGTGTTTTCTATGGGGTATAGTAGTAAAGGACTAATTTTATATTTTATCAAATAATTTAAACTTTGTGACACCCAGCATCATAACAGGTTATAACACGGTCATAACCAAGTCATAATATTTCATAACAGCTGATATAACTTGTCATAACCTGTTATCACTGTCATGGCACATATATTTATACCTGTTGTGACATATATTGTGTGTTTTTATGGCTAACTAACTTTAAACGAAAGGAAACTTCTTGTCATGGAAAAAAAATATTTGAATAAATGTGAGTTAAAATAAAATAACGCAATATATGTCACATAAAAATATGGGCCATGACAGTGTCAGCTGTTATGACATATTATGACATGGTTGTGAGCGTGTCAGAATGTGTCATAACGTGTTATGACACTGGGTGTCAAGTAAAGTGTTACCAATAATTGTTTTATATATTGTTTTATACTTAAAGGGGTCCTAAAACTCTAAATCAAAAAGTTAAATGATCCATTGTATGACCAGCTTTCCTTATTTGAACCAAAAAGGCACTATTAAGGCTCTATTCAAGCTATATCGTGGAAGTTCAGCGCTAAATATCCATGTGAAATTTAAAGGGGGAGTAGAAGGGGGGGGACAGCAGGCTAAAGATTGTCCATAGGCTAGCAGGTAAGGTAAGTGAGAGTTGAGGGGGGGGGGGGGGGGGGGGGATAGCGAGGGGATTGTCCATCGGAGAAGTAGCAGTTGGCAGGGCGAGCAGGTAGCTGACTAGTGGTGGCTGGCTATTCAGCAGCCTGATAGTCTGAGGGTAGGAACAATTGGCCAGCCTTTCAGTTTTTGCCATGATGCTTCTGTACTGCCATGTATGTCTGAGTGATTGAAGCGGGGAGAACAGGTCATGGTTTGGTGTCTGGGGTCCTTGAGGATCTTCTTGGCTTCCTGTGTCCTGTAAGGCAGTGTGCACCCCATGGTGCATTTGGCTGCATGTACACCCTCTGAAGAGTCTTGCGGTCTGTGGCGGTGGAGTTGCCGTACCAGACTGTGATGCAGCCCAACAACATGCTCTCGATGGTGCTCCTGTAGAACACTGTGAGGGCCCTCGAGGACAGGACGAATTTGGGGTTGAAGAGTCACCGTCGTGCCTTCTTCACTATGTTGTCCGTGTGGTTAAACCATTTCAGCTTCACTGAGATGTGTACGCCGAGGATTTTGAAGTTATTGACCGTCCATGGCGGCCCCGTTGATGAGGATGGGGGCGTGTCCAGCCAGGTTCCTCCTGAAGTCCACAATCTGCTTCTTTGTTTCGCTAACGTCGAGGGAGGGGTTGTTTATCTGGCTTCATGTCGTCAGAGTGCTTACCTCCTCTCTGTAGGATGTCTCGTCGTTGTTGTTGATCAGGCCTACTACTGTCATGTCGGCAAACTTGATGATGGAGTTGGAACTGTCTGAGGCCACGCAGTCGTGGGTATACAGGGGATACAGGAGGGAACTGAGGACGCACCCTTGTGGGGCCCCCGTGTTGAGGATCAGTGTCGAGGAGATAATGTTGCCTACCTTCACCACCTGGGGGCGGCCAGTCAGGAAGTCCAGGACTCAGTTGCATAGGGAGGAGTTCAGACCCAGGGCTGTGAGCTTTGTAATGAGCTTATAGGGCACTATGATATTGAAGGTCGAGCTGTAGTCGATGAACAGCATCCTCACATATGCATTTGTTGGCTGGATGCAGTGTATGGTAGGTTACACAGAATGTCAACAGCACACAATGTAACTCTGTCCCTCTCTAACTTGTGTTTGTCCAAAACAGCACTCTATTTCCTATATAGTGCACTACTTTTGACCAGGGAATGCATAGGGCTCTGTTCAAAAGTAGTGCACTATATAGGGAATAGGGTGCCATTTCAGACACAACGTTCTCCTGTAGATACCATGGAACTCCTCCCGTGCATTGGTCAAACAACCAACTGGAACTAAGGATTGTTTTGGCATGTTCAGGGTAGCCAACCACTGTAAGAGTAGGCCATTGCAAACACCAGACTCAAAGACTACTATCATCAGCACTCAATAAAACAATCATGTTAAGGCATCCTGAAATAAAAGCATTGCAGCCTCCATTAAAACCTGGGAAGTATTTGATTATGTAAGTAGGGACATTGTTCCATTAAAATGTGGAATTGACATTTAGTGAGGGAGGACAGATTAGGAATTAAAGAACAGTCTGTCTTGAACAGGCGTCACTAATACTGTAGGAAGGAACAACATAGTTTGCAAAGCTACCAGTAACTTACCAAAGTTAACAGAATATTTAGTAATTTTGGTAACTAACATAAAATCTATGGCAATCAATCATAACTTTGGTAATTTATACCTACATTTTTTAAATTCATATACAGCATTAATTTTTTTTAAATCTACGTGTCCATATTGTCCATGAGTTTCTAGTAGATAATAGGCTAACTGATTAAATAAACATTTAATCAATAATGCCATTATTTTCAATTACTTCTGCAACTCATCCAACTGTTGACTTTTTTCACAACTGCCACCAGTTTGCCGGCAAAACATTGACAACAAATACATAGTAAAATAAATAATAGTGTGTAAAAATATATAAGGATATTTCATATTAAAAGCATTGTCTTGTTTATTCTATGTGTAACTCTGTTACTCTGTGTTGTTGTATGTGTCGAATTTCTATGCTTTATCTTGGCCAGGTTGCAGTCGCACCTGAGAACTTGTTCTCAACTAGCCTACCTGGTTAAATAAAGGTGTTCTCAACTAGCCTACCTGGTTAAATAAAGGTGTTCTCAACTAGCCTACCTGGTTAAATAAATGTGTTCTCAACTAGCCTACCTGGTTAAATACAGGTGTTCTCAACTAGCCTACCTGGTTAAATACAGGTGTTCTCAACTAGCCTACCTGGTTAAATAAAGGTGTTCTCAACTAGCCTACCTGGTTAAATAAATGTGTTCTCAACTAGCCTACCTGGTTAAATACAGGTGTTCTCAACTAGCCTACCTGGTTAAATAAAGGTGTTCTCAACTAGCCTACCTGGTTAAATAAATGTGTTCTCAACTAGCCTACCTGGTTAAATACAGGTGTTCTCAACTAGCCTACCTGGTTAAATACAGGTGTTCTCAACTAGCCTACCTGGTTAAATAAAGGTGTTCTCAACTAGCCTACCTGGTTAAATAAAGGTGTTCTCAACTAGCCTACCTGGTTAAATAAAGGTGTTCTCAACTAGCCTACCTGGTTAAATAAAGGTGTTCTCAACTAGCCTACCTGGTTAAATACAGGTGTTCTCAACTAGCCTACCTGGTTAAATAAAGGTGTTCTCAACTAGCCTACCTGGTTAAATACAGGTGTTCTCAACTAGCCTACCTGGTTAAATACAGGTGTTCTCAACTAGCCTACCTGGTTAAATAAAGGTGTTCTCAACTAGCCTACCTGGTTAAATAAAGGTGTTCTCAACTAGCCTACCT
This sequence comes from Oncorhynchus clarkii lewisi, assembly GCF_045791955.1. NCBI lineage: Eukaryota > Metazoa > Chordata > Actinopteri > Salmoniformes > Salmonidae > Oncorhynchus > Oncorhynchus clarkii. The sequence continues at coordinate 29,663,034 of NC_092176.1, read as the reverse complement.
GGTTAAATACAGGTGTTCTCAACTAGCCTACCTGGTTAAATAAAGGTGTTCTCAACTAGCCTACCTGGTTAAATACAGGTGTTCTCAACTAGCCTACCTGGTTAAATAAAGGTGTTCTCAACTAGCCTACCTGGTTAAATACAGGTGTTCTCAACTAGCCTACCTGGTTAAATACAGGTGTTCTCAACTAGCCTACCTGGTTAAATAAAGGTGTTCTCAACTAGCCTACCTGGTTAAATACAGGTGTTCTCAACTAGCCTACCTGGTTAAATACAGGTGTTCTCAACTAGCCTACCTGGTTAAATAAAGGTGTTCTCAACTAGCCTACCTGGTTAAATACAGGCGTTCTCAACTAGCCTACCTGGTTAAATACAGGTGTTCTCAACTAGCCTACCTGGTTAAATAAAGGTGTTCTCAACTAGCCTACCTGGTTAAATAAAGGTGTTCTCAACTAGCCTACCTGGTTAAATAAAGGTGTTCTCAACTAGCCTACCTGGTTAAATACAGGTGTTCTCAACTAGCCTACCTGGTTAAATAAAGGTGTTCTCAACTAGCCTACCTGGTTAAATACAGGTGTTCTCAACTAGCCTACCTGGTTAAATACAGGTGTTCTCAACTAGCCTACCTGGTTAAATAAAGGTGTTCTCAACTAGCCTACCTGGTTAAATAAAGGTGTTCTCAACTAGCCTACCTGGTTAAATACAGGTGTTCTCAACTAGCCTACCTGGTTAAATAAAGGTGTTCTCAACTAGCCTACCTGGTTAAATAAAGGTGTTCTCAACTAGCCTACCTGGTTAAATAAAGGTGTTCTCAACTAGCCTACCTGGTTAAATACAGGTGTTCTCAACTAGCCTACCTGGTTAAATAAAGGTGTTCTCAACTAGCCTACCTGGTTAAATAAAGGTGTTCTCAACTAGCCTACCTGGTTAAATAAAGGTGTTCTCAACTAGCCTACCTGGTTAAATAAAGGTGTTCTCAACTAGCCTACCTGGTTAAATACAGGTGTTCTCAACTAGCCTACCTGGTTAAATAAAGGTGTTCTCAACTAGCCTACCTGGTTAAATACAGGTGTTCTCAACTAGCCTACCTGGTTAAATAAAGGTGTTCTCAACTAGCCTACCTGGTTAAATACAGGTGTTCTCAACTAGCCTACCTGGTTAAATACAGGTGTTCTCAACTAGCCTACCTGGTTAAATAAAGGTGTTCTCAACTAGCCTACCTGGTTAAATAAAGGTGTTCTCAACTAGCCTACCTGGTTAAATACAGGTGTTCTCAACTAGCCTACCTGGTTAAATAAAGGTGAAATAAATCAAATAAAAAAATTAAAACTCATGTTACATTTTAGTAGACATTGTTATCCAGAACAGCTTACAGCAGTGAGTGCATACATTATACTGGTCCCCTGTGGGAATTGAACTCATAACCCTGGCATTGCAAGTGCCATGCACTACCAACTGAGCCACACGTAAAAACCTATGTTGTTTACTAAGTTTCTGGTTCATATTTAGGATAATGTTTTACAGATATGTCATTTTATATAATTATTTTATATATTTTACATGTGCAAAGGGCAGAGAGATGGCAAGAGAAATTACAGACACCTGTGTTAATCTTAACCCTTGTGTAGTTATAACATTCTGTATTCTCCCCTTGTCTTAAGGGTAAAGAATTCACAAAAATTGACTAAACCCCTAAAATAAAGCAAAGGAACAACCTGTCATTCATCACAAACTTTGATATCTGGGTTTTCCCTCTTCACAATGCAGAAAGACTGCATTTAATCAGTGGACAGCAATCATTTTTTATTACAACACCTGTCATAATTCTTTATTATTATTATTATTGCTAAAGGTACTGCATAGGTGTAAACATACATTTTTTAGCAAGAGATAGTACTTGTATAGCCTAAGAAAGTAGCAGAAATGTGCAGAAAGTTTTGAATGTGTTTTATTGAAGGGAAACAATAACAGTCTTGAACTTTTTGGCAACAGTGATATATTCTTATATACTGTACAATGAGGAATTCAACAACAAAATACTAGTCTTCTCCCATTTTTTAAACCATTGCCCCCACCCACAAGGTGTATAAACAACAACAATAAATAAGAATAACATAAGATAATAGATACAAAAACGTGAAGAACATAAATCAATCAACACTAATTAGCACATGTAGGACAGTATGCAAGCGTGTGTGCAGATGTATTTCTCACATGTAGGACAGTATGCAAGCGTGTGTGTGTGCAGATGTATTTCTCACATGTAGGACAGTATGCAAGCGTGTGTGTGTGCAGATGTATTTCTCACATGTAGGACAGTATGCAAGCGTGTGTGCAGATGTATTTCTCACATGTAGGACAGTATGCAAGCGTGTGTGCAGATGTATTTCTCACATGTAGGACAGTATGCAAGCGTGTGTGCAGATGTATTTCTCACATGTAGGACAGTATGCAAGCGTGTGTGCAGATGTATTTCTCACATGTGCAGCACATAGTATTTGTTTTACAGTCCTTATTTGGGGGCAGAATCGGCACCTCCTCCTCTTGCTGCAGCCTCAGCTGCAGCCTCAGATGGATCAGGACAAGATTCAGCCCCCTGAACAGCTTTCACAAGCCCTGAAGAGGCTGCTGTGCGGGGGAGGTGCTCCCTTCTTTGAATGTGTGGGGTTACAAGTGCCTTTGCCAGCTGCTCCAGGAACACCTCTCCTCTTGTTCCGCTTATCAGGCATCCAGGTAGGGTTGATCTTGTTCCATATCACAAAGGCATTGTAACATCAATTATGTTATGGAAGATGACCAGGGGCCAGTGGGCAGTCATCCTCCTGCAGCTGTAAGTTCTAATCACCTTGTCCAGGATGTCCATATGTCCTTTGTTTTGGTTGTAGTCCAGGATGAGGGCTGGCTTTCTGTCCTCACGATCACTGATCTCAGCCGTTTTGTGCAGTGTGCTCTGGAGGATCACATTCTTGTTGCTCTTTGGGAGGTAAGAAACTAGAGTGGAGGTGAGCATGAAGGCAAACTTTGATGAAAAGGCCTCTCACCCCCCTGTTGCGAGGAGTGCAGGAGGAGCTCAGGCTTGTTCTTTCTAACTGTGCCAACCATGGTGATCTTCCCCTTCATTTCAATCTGTAACACACATAATCTCAATTTCTCATTGTGTGTGTGTGTGTGTGTGTGTGTGTGTGTGTGTGTGTGTGTGTTTTTAGTGGTGTGTAAATTATTTTATAACTGCTGGGTCAAAAAACCTAAGACAATCTTTGTACCCTGGTGGTGTACAGCTTTCAATGACATATGAACAAAGGCGATGTTTCACTTTTTCTAATGTTGGGGTCAATCTAGGAAAAGTAATCAAATTTCAAGTTGAAAAAATAGAATTTAGGTTGTTTTCTCTGCTGTTAAACATAGTGACGGATCATTTTTTTTTACCCTTAAGACAACACAAGGGCTAACTACCCACTAGATGACAAGTGGTAAACTACAGTCGTGGCCAAAAGTTTTGAGAATGACACAAATATTAATTTCCACAAAGTTTGCTGCTTCAGTGTCTTTAGATATTTCTGTCAGATGTTATTATGGAATACTGAAGTATAATTGCAAGCATTTCATAAGTGTCAAAGACTTTTATTGACAATTACATGAAGTTGATGCAAAGAGTCAATATTTGCAGTGTTGACCCTTCTTTTTCAAGAACTCTGCAATCCGCCCTGGCATGCTGTCAATTAACCTCTGGGCCACATCCTTGCATAATCAATGAGTTTGTCAGAATTTATGGGGTTTTGTTTGTCCACCCGCCTCTTGAGGATTGCCCACAAGTTCTCAATGGGATTAAGGTCTGGGGAGTTTCCTGGCCATGGACCCAAAATATCAATGTTTTGTTCCCCAAGCCACTTAGTTATCACTTTTGCCTTATGGCAAGGTGCTCCATCATGCTGGAAAAGGTATTGTTCGTCACCAAACTGTTCCTGGATGGTTGGGAGAAGTTGCTCTCAGAGGATGTGTTGGTACCATTCTTTATTCATGGCTGTGTTCTTAGGCAGAATTGTGAGTGAGCCCACTCCCTTGGCTGAGTTTCAACCCCACACATGAATGGTCTCAGGATGCTTTACTGTTGGCATGATACAGGACTGATGGTGGCGCTCACCTTGTCTTCTCCGGACAATCTTTCTTCCGGATGCCCCAAACAATCGGAAAGGGGATTCATCAAAGAAAATTACTTTACCCCAGTCCTCAGTAGTCCAATCCCTTTACCTTTTGCAGAATATGAGACTGTCACTGATGATTCTTTGCTGCCCTTCTTGACACCAGGCCATCCTCCAAAAGTCTTCGCCTCACTGTGCGTGCAGATGCACTCACACCTGCCTACTGCCATTCCTGAGCAAGCTCTTTACTGGTGGTGCCCCGATCCCGCAGCTGAATCAACTTTAGGAGACGGTCCTGGCGCTTGCTGGACTTTCTTAGGGGCCCTGAAGCCTTCTTCACAACAATTTAACCTCTCTCCTTGAAGTTCTTGATGATCCGATAAATGGTTGATTTAGGTGCAATCTTACTGGCAGCAATATCCTTGCCTGTAAGGCCCTTTTTGTGCAAAGCAATGATGACGGCACGTGTTTCCTTGCAGGTAACCATGGTTGACAGAGGAAGAACAATGATTCCAAGCACCACCCTCATTTTGAAGTATCCAGTCTGTTATTCGATCAGCATGACAGAGTGATCTCCAGCCTTGTCCTCATCAACACTCACACCTGCGTTAATGAGAGAATAACTGACATGTTGTCAGCTGGTCCTTTTGTGGCAGGGCTGAAATGTTTTTGGGGGATTCAGTTCATTGGCATGGCAAAGAGGGACTTTGCAGTTAATTGCAATTCATCTGATCGCTCTTTGTAACATTCGGGAGTATATACAAATTGCCATCATACAAACTGAGGCAGCAGACTTTGTGAAAATTAATATTTGTGTCATTCTCAAAACTTTTGACCATCCCTTTCCTTGAAAGATACTAAAATTCTGGTAGTTTACTGGTGAACTTCGAAAGTTTCCAGTAATATTCCCTCCCTTTCCATCCTTATTTGCAAGTCATTGGTCAGATGAGGGAAGAGTGGATTGTCAGTGTCAAATCTGAAATAGTTTTGAGTGTTTAACTACAACACCCCATACATTCTTGAAAATGCACCATAAATCAGATAATAACATATAGCATCCCAAACATCACCTTATTCCCAATATAGTGAACTATAGTGAGCTCGGGTCAAAAGTATTGCACTATAAAGGGAATATGAAACCATTCGGGACAGAGCCAACAGACCTAGGGCTCAGACACACCAACAGCGTTTGCTGGCCGAGAGTACTTAGCACCTCTGAACGTAATTTGCAAACCGAATGTACATCGGTTTACCATGTGGAATCCCATGAAAAATGTTGCCAGTAAAACGTCTACAGTGGGTGATCCCTAAAACACAGCTAGCTGATCCACATTTGGTGTGATGTGAGCAAGTCTTTACAGCACACAGTGACAACATCTGTGTGAGATAAGAGGCTAAGGCTATGAAGTCAATCGGACAGAACGCCTGCATCGCAAATGGCATTCTAATCCTTTTACAGTACACAACTTTTGACCAGTGACCACATGACTCTGCTAGAAAGTAGTGCACTATAAAATGGAATAGGGTACCGTTTGGATGCAACCACCAACATATACTTGTTGTAACTCACTCTATTTTCCCACTACTTTTGTAATCCTGATTCTGAGGAGGACAGGCAGAAAGATTCAACCCCTCTGATTACATCATCATAAACAACAACAAACACAGAGAAAGAAGTGGGATTCAAAGGTCCCTTCATGCCAGCCTCTCCCTCCTCTGAGTCCCCTCTCCTGAATCCCCGCTCCTGAGTCCCCGCTCCTGAGTCCCCTCTCCTGACTGCCCTCTCCTGAGTCCCCGCTCCTGAGTCCCCTCTCCTGACTGCCCTCTCCTGACTGCCCTTCTCCTGACTTCCCTCTCCTGAGTCCCCGTTCCTGAGTCCCCTCTCCTGACTGCCCTCTCCTGAGTCCCCTCTCCTGACTCCCCTCTCCTGACTCCCTCCTCTGAGTCCCCTCTCCTGACTGCCCTCTCCTGAGTCCCCGCTCCTGAGTCCCCTCTCCTGACTACCCTCTCCTGACTGCCCTCTCCTGACTACCCTCTCCTGACTGCCCTCTCCTGACTGCCCTCTCCTGACTCCCCTCTCCTGACTGCTCTCTCCTGACTGCCCTCTCCTGACTGCCTTCTCCTGACTGCCCTCTCCTGACTCCCCTCTCCTGACTGCCCTCTCCTGACTCCCCTCTCCTGACTCCCTTCTCCTGACTCCCCTCTCCTGACTGCTCTCTCCTGACTGCCTTCTCCTGACTGCTCTCTCCTGACTGCTCTCTCCTGACTCCCCTCTCCTGACTGCCCTCTCCTGACTCCCCTCTCCTGACTGCCTTCTCCTGACTGCTCTCTCCTGACTGCTCTCTCCTGACTCCCCTCTCCTGACTGCCCTCTCCTGACTCCCCTCTCCTGACTGCTCTCTCCTGACTGCTCTCTCCTGACTCCCGTCTCCTGACTGCTCTCTCCTGACTCCCCTCTCCTGACTGCCCTCTCCTGACTCCCCTCTCCTGACTCCCCTCTCCTGACTGCCCTCTCCTGACTGCTCTCTCCTGACTCCCCTCTCCTGAAAATAGCCTTATTTATATTGCAGCATATTGGATGGCTGTCATTCATATTCCATTCACCCAGCTCAATGTAACAGAGGCAGGTTTAGGCTACTATGTATATGATACTAAAATGTTCCCTGTACCTTTCATGAGGTTGCTAAACCTTTATATCAGTACTAAACCTTTATATCATGACCGCTAACTGCTACACACAGCCTACATTATTGTGACGTCATAGTCAACATAGCTACTAGAACTAACGTGTTAGTAAACCCTCTATAATCATGCAGTACAGTGTACACGTACAGTCAGCAGCAAGCAGTTTAGCAGTTAGACTGGCGGGCCTCGGTGGCAATAAATTAATTAAACCAAAAGCTTACCTTGGCTTGGAAGAGTTCCAGTGTTGGATAGCCATAGCCAGTTAGCTAACATAGCATCCCTTCCATTGTGAGCCAGGTGTTTGAGTAGGCTAAACTAGGTAGCTGCATTTGATGCTAGCTAAGTGAGTGGACATGAAAAAAATAGACTACGAAATATGGCTAGCTCACTTTCTCTCTCACTTTCTCTCTTGCTTCTCCTTAATTTTGTAAGAAATTAATTTGTTAAAAACTGTCTCTCTCTGTTTGAGTGAACTACTCACCACATTTTATACACTGCAGTGCTAGCTTGCTGTAGCTTATGCTTTCAGTACTAGATTTATTTTCGGATCCTTTGATTGGGTGGACAACATGTCAGTTCATGCTGCAAGAGCTCTGATAGGTTGGAGGACGTCCTCCGGAAGTTGTCATATTTACTGTTTAAGTCCATGGAAGGGGGAGAGAACTATGAGCCTCCTAGGTGTTGTATTGAAGTCAATGCACCCAGAGGAGGACAGAAGCTAGTTGTCCTCTGGCTACGCCACAGTGCTACCCTACAGAGTGCTTGCTGCAAGAGCTCTGATAGGTTGGAGGACGTCCTCCAGAAGTTGTCATATTTACTGTTTAAGTCCATGGAAGGGGGAGAGAACTATGAGCCTCCTAGGTATTGTATTGACGTCAATGCACCCAGAGGAGGACAGAAGCAAGTTGTCCTCTGGCTACACCATAGTGCTACCCTACAGAGTCCTACTGAGGCTACTGTAGACCTTCATTGCAAAACAGTGTGTTTTAATCAATTCTTTGGTGACGTGAATATATTTTGTATAATATTATCTAACAATTATAACTTTTATAATATTTCACTATTTCTATTTTTATGAAATTCGCTGAGGAGGAGGGTCCTCCTCTTCCTCCTCTGAGGAGCCTCCACTGTCCTTCACATTCTCTATGGCTTCTGTTATCATTCACTTAACAACCATAAGCAACCACTTTAACAGAAAACTCAAATTCCCAGCACATCTTCAAGGACCATATTCAGAAAGGGTCTCAGGGTAGGAGTGCTCTTATCAAGGATACACTTAGCCTTTTCGATTATAATGACTGATCCTAGATCAGCACTCCTACTCTAGTATGCCCCTGGTATTCCTTAAAGCAAAGGTTATTTTAGATGCTCAAGTCTCTATCATGCCAGTACATCACTCTCATCAAATTTATTCACCTGGAGCCTGTTCAGAGAATTGAGTCTCTGATCTTCAAACCACAGAAGGAAGATAGATAGATAGATAGTAGGATAGTAGGACACTTCTCTGACTCAACACTTCTGAACACGGTTAGGATAGGAGCGCACAATACTGAGGAGTTTCTACATTAGGACAAGACAGTTATACACACTTAGTCACATTGTATCAGAGACTCAGTCTGCGCCCCAAATGGCACCCTATTCCCTTGAGTGCAGTACTTTTGACTAGGGTTCTGGTTAAAAGTACTTTTTACATGGTTTTTTATTTTTATTTCACCTGTGTATCCTCATATCCAGAGAGATTTACAGGAACACTTAGAGTTAAGTGCCTTGCTCAAGGGCACTGACAGATTTTTCACCTAGTCGGCTCAGGGATTCGTATGAGCGACCTTTTGGTTACTGGCCCATCACTCTTAAGCAGCAGGCTACCTGCCACACTGTAAATGGGAATAACAGAATAGGGTGCCATTTGGGACACAAATGAATGGTGCAGGTTTGGAAACAGAAACACACACACATCTATATGACACAGAATGTTATTACATCTACAAAAGCTGCTGATCATCAACAACATCAAACTCAATGCACGGTGCTCCATGCACACATGCTATAATCACAATCACGGGCAAGCAGCAAAACATCTTAGAAAAATGAAAGATATAAAACAATTCAGTGTAATGGATGGAGTCACTCGGGAATCAAAGGCATATGACTAAGAGTAGAAATAGAGCTTAGGATAAAAATTCAATGCACTACTTCTGTAAAACTGTGAAATATTTCTATATGACACATAGTTGTCATGGGAACATCAAAAACCTAATGATATGATAGAGATGTCATATAATGCGCTTGGGGTATATTTTCATAGCATTTTCAATGCAATATTAAGAGGGGTAAGAAACAGTTGTTACAGTACTTACTCCATTGATTTAATAAGCTATTCATATGCATCTTGGGGATCGGGGGAAATGCACTGGCCGCCAGTCAGTGCAATACCCAGTAGTTATAGTCTTTATCCAGAAGCTGGGGAGAACCACATGCATGCAACAATGATCAAACACACACACACACAGAGCCAGGACTGTTACTATACTGTGACATACATTAGGCTTTGCGTTCATGCAGGCATCGTTAAAGGCAGGCATAAACAAATAATCAGTAGGCCAGCTGTTGCATTCACATTTTCCATGCAAGGAATAGAAACATTGGCCCTGTCTGTAATTTCTGTAAATATCTATTCAAATATTACAAATGAAAACAGGATTACATAAGTAAAGTAGGGTAGGCTATGACAAATACTAACAAATTAGTCTTGATTTTGGAATAAGAGCCAGCCATTTGCCCAGTACGATATTCTATTCAATACATTGTTGGTATGTAGCCTAATATTCACTTCTTCAATCAATGATCTCTTGTTATTAGAAAAATATTAAGGGAAACTTTAGGCTATAACTCCATCCTTGAACTAAACTCCAACCTTGAACACACATTTAACACATACTTGATCGGTATAAGTGGTACTTACATCGTTATAACAACAGTCCAATTCGTTTATAAGAGTAAAGTGTTCCCCCAGAAATGTATTGATTATATTCTACACAGTGATATATTTGAACTGCGTTAGCTACGTAGGGATCCGAATTCGGTGCGCTATGCACTGTTTCCGTATGCAGTTTGGCTCTTCAGACTCCAACCAACGCACTCGCCACTCAGGGTGTGAAAGCTGTTGCACGGCGGAGCGGGGGTGAAACAGTCTTGATGAAATTCATGTTTGATGGGTTGCCTTTGGAGCCAACTGTAATTACGTCGGTTGATATCACTCAACTCAGTCTCCACCCACTCTGTAAGCTTGAAGCTACATTATAGCCACCGATCAGCTGTGCTGTTGGCTACTTTGTAATCATGCAATAGAAAATAAATTATTTTTTCCCCATGTATTTATTCAGCAGGTACAATAAGGAGAATAAGGCACAAGATGTAAATAGCACAGTATATACTGTAATATAAAGTACCAGTCAAAAGTTTGGACACACTTACTCATTCCAGGGTTTTTCTTTATTTGTACTTATTTCTACATTGTAGAATAATAGTGAAGACATCAAAACGATGTAATAACAGATATGGAATCATGCAGTTGTAACAGTATAATTTTAAACCGTCCCCTCGCCCATACCCGGGCGCGAACCAGGGACCCTCTGCACACATCAACAGTCACCCTCGAAGCATCGTTACCCATCGCTCCACAAAAGCCGCGGCCCTTGCAGAGCAAGGGGAACTACTACTTCAAGGTCTCAGAGCAAGTGACGTCACCGATTGAAACGCTATTTAGCGCATACTGCTAACTAAGCTAGCCGTTTCACATCCGTTACACTCATCCCCCTTTTGACCTTCCTCCTTTTTCCGCAGCAACCAGTGATCCGGGTCAACAGCATCAATGTAACAGTACCCGGGCGCGAACCAGGGACCCTCTGCACACATCAACAGTCACCCTCGAAGCATCGTTACCCATCGCTCCACAAAAGCCGCGGCCCTTGCAGAGCAAGGGGAACTACTACTTCAAGGTCTCAGAGCAAGTGACGTCACCGATTGAAACGCTATTTAGCGCACACTGCTAACTAAGCTAGCCGTTTCACATCCGTTACACAGTGACCAAAAAAGGTGTTAAATGAATCAAAATAAGTAGCCACCCTTTGCCCTTATGACAGCTTTGCACACTCTTGGCATTCTCTCAACCAGCATCATGAGGTAGTCACCTGGAATGCATTTCAATTATCAGGTGTGCCTTGTTAAAAGTTAATTTGTGGAATTTCTTCCCTTCTTAATGCATTTGAACCAATACGTTGTGAAAAGGGAGGTGTGGTATACAGAAGACAGCCCTATTTGGTAAAATACCAAGTCCATATTATGGCAAGAACAGCTCAAGTAAGCAAAGAAAAATGACAGTCCATCATTACTTTAAGACATAAAGGTCAGTCAATCCGGAAAATTTCAAGAACTTTGAAAGTTTATTCAAGTGCAGTAGCAAAAACCATCAAGCGATATGATGAAACTGGCTCTCATGAGAACTGCCACAGGAAAGGAAGAGCCAGAGGTACCTCTGATGCAGAGGATAAGTTCATTAGAGTTAACTGCACCTCAGATTGCAGCCCAAATAAATGCTTCACAGAGGTCAAGTAACAGACACATCTCAACATCAACTGTTCAGAGGAGACTGTGTGAATCAGGCCTTCATGGTCGAAATGCTGCAAATAAACCACTACTTAAGGACACCAATAAGAAGAAGAGAATTGCTTGGGCCAAGAAACACGAACAGTGGACATTAGACCAGTGAAATCTGTCCTTTGTTCTGTTGAGTCCTTTGAGATTTCTGTTTCCAACCGCCGTGTCTTTGTGAGAAGCAGAGTAGGTGAACGGATGATCTCCCCATGTGTGGTTCCCACCATGAAGCATGGAGGAGGAGGTGTGATGGTGTGGGGTGTGCAAAGCTGGCATCAAGGCAAAGAGTGAAGAATGTCAAATATAAAATATATTTAGATTTTTTAAAACACCTTTTTGGTTACTACATGATTCCATATGTGTTATTTCATAGTTTTGATGTCTTTACTGCTATTCTACAATGTAGAAAATAGGAAAAATAAAGAAAAACCCTGGAATGAGTTGGTGCGTCCAAACTTTGACTTGTACTGTATATAATAATATGTCATTTAGCAGACGCTTTTATCCAAAGAAATGTACAGTCATGCATGCACACATTTGACATATTGGTAGTCCTGGAATTTAACCCATTATTCTGGTGTTGCAAACACCATTCTCTACCAACTGAGCTATATGGGACCATATATTTAATGTTACACACATGCGTTATATGAACCAGCTATATTTCTAGGAACATTGTCAAGTCAAACAGAGATTGCATGAAGACATTGGATGATAGGGAGGAACACGTTTGTTTTACAGGCTTGAGTGCACCAGTCTAAGCATAAACTCCCTCTGAGAGTGTGGGAATGAAATTATTATAACAGGGGGAAAGGAAGAGTAACATATCAAAGAATGGCTGAAACTTGTTGTTTCTCACTGTCTTATTGTTCTATAGTTAGTGTGACTGGTCTTCCAGTTTTACTGTTAGTCAGCCATCTGCTGCAAGTTGGCTGAGAGAGCCAGGCTGCACTCTAGTGTTCATGAATCATCAGCCTATTTCTGATCCCACACACTGACACATCTCTCTACTTCTACAGAGAGATTATATCATTCTATCATCATTTCACCATCCAACCACCCGGTAATTACACAGCATCTTCATTTTTCTTCGTTACTTCATTGTTTTCTCAAAGCAATTACGTTACATAACAGTCATCAACAACAAACATTTAATAATGATGACATGGATTGCTAAATGTATAACAAATCAAATTGAATCAGATTTTATTGGTCACATACACATATTTAGCAGATGTTATTGCGGGTGTAGCGAAAATGCTCGTAAACATCAAACAAGTACATTTCTCAGTTAAATTAAATTGCATTAAAGATAGAGCCAGATGAATTCGGAGTATAGCATACTTGTAGAGTAACACTTTTCAGTGCCGACGAGGAAAATATACTGTCCCGAATGTAGAATGCATTTTCTGAAGTAGTAATTGGACAGATTCATTTTGTTTTATGATATGTTTGCACTCCAATTAATATGATAAAAGAATGACGTTTAATGATATTCTTTCCATAATACACCACTCAATTGAACAGTGATGCAAGCATTTCTCAACACTGACAATAACATCTGCTAAATATGTGTATGTGACCAATACAATTTGATTGATTTGATGCTGATCTGTTCACTTCCACCTCGTTATAGGAAAGTGGGTAAACGCTGCCATCAGCTGCTCATAAAGTGGAACTACAGGTCTTTGCTGCTGTTCGGCATGATTCTATCTCATTTTACATCAACAACATTTTAAACCTAGTAAGGTCGATAATTAACCTTTTACCTAATTTTACCAACAAACACCAGTCAAGTTCAGGATATTGCGTATGACTTGAAAAAAACATTGCCTCGATGCACATTCTTTACAACAATGTCCTAGTTGTAGTTTTTACTTTTAGTGCATAAGAAAGACTTGATGAGACATCAGCAGGTAAGATGGCCTTTCTGGAAGCCACCCCAAATACCCAGCAACTCATGTGGTTTAAATCCAGTGACAGTGACTATTGTGGCATACGGAAAAGTGAGCTGTTCTATCATGTTATTTTCCTATTATGTTATTTGACTAAGTTTCTTGTCTGTAAGACAACACAAATATAGTAGGCTTACAAGTAAAACCATAAACCTACATGTGTGCACAATGAAAACATAGAATCTTATTCAGTACTGTGATGTGTACATCTTCTCTGTGCAATAAATAGCTCCTGTCTAAGATAGGCTATATAGAGACTGTCAATATGGTTCCTTCACATTTATGCATCGGAGAGCTATGGACGAGCCAACTGCCAATATTAAACCAATATGCAGTGTAAAAACAAATTGACAGTGACTTATTGCATTATGAAACATTTGTCTTCAGAAAGATATTAGACTCGACATTTTTAAACAAACCTTTTTTTTATTATTGTAATACGGGCTACAGAGAAACACCTGTTGTTCACCCAGTTATAAACAATCAAAAATCAAAAAACAAAACAAGTATTTAAAAAACTTGAATTTACACAGGTATTTCATGGGGAGGGGATCTCAGTGGTTTCGTCTCCTGGCATAGCAGGGGGAGGGGGAGAACAGAACAGAACAAGAAGAACTTCTCTCTAGTTCATTTTGGTCTGACCAAATAGATGTTTCTCAGCAAAGTAAACACTACGACCTTACAATGTCAATTGGAATTGGCCATTGGCCTATTTTAAGCATCCATATCTTCTATATTTCATCACAATATTCCTCTGACTCCTGTTGCATCCATATAAGTATTTCCCATTTAGCAAAAATGTAACAATCACCCACCATTTCATTGTTTATTGGACTGTAGGTCCTGCCTTGGATTTTTTAGGAAATAGAAAACAAATCAAACAGAATTCTCTGTGTCCTTCAGCTAATGCATGATAGCTGGTGGAAAAAGTAGTACTAGCTCAGTTGCATGTGTAAGAGACAATTGCACAGTGCCTGTATAGCCCACACAATCAATGGAAACACCTCATGTCATTCATCCTGTGTGTGGGATGAAGCAGATTAGCTTTATTCAGAATGCCATTTATTCTGCCCATATCGTTTCAGAAGACAGTTTGCAGGTTGAGGTGAAGAAGGGATTTCGAGAGAGAGGGAATCATAAAGTGAAAAAGAATGAGTCACACATAGACTAATGAATGAGACAGCCTTTCTCTGTGAGCTCTCTCCACTTTACAAAGATATTTTACATTTGAATGAGTTGTGCGGTTTATGTGGAGAACCTTTTTGATCAATAACCACTTCCATCCAGATGATTGAATTGAAGGTATGTGCTCTTGGTGGGTGGTGTGTTATTCAAAGAATATCATTTCTATAATCCAGTTTAAAGGTATACCATGCCATCTCTGCAAACACGAGGGTTGGAGTCAATTCGAATTGAAGGCAGTCAATTCAGGAAGTAAACTGAAATTCCAATTCAATATTTTAAAAAGAGGATTATTCTCAATGACTACTCAATAAACATTTTTTTTTTAAATGTCAATATATTTAAAAAGTTGTTAGATTTTTTTTATTTTACATTCAAATCACTTTCTAAATTGACTGCCTTCAAGACGAACTGACCCCAACCCTGGCAAACACTCTAATGGCCTACTGTGGTTGGAGGAGATGGATACACTGTAGAGGCAGAAAACATCAGTATTCTACATGTTAATACCTCAGACCAGACTCAAATGCACCCCTCCACTGAGTGATGTGACCGTAACATGATAGTGACAAGAAAGAAACAAATGCTTTATACTTGGGATTTAAATGTTATACTCTCTTTGGTGCAAGTATAATCTGTGGGTTTACTTTGTGACGTGTAAATCCATATTTTTCCACATCAATTTGGCATTGACACTATTTATACTGCACCTAACCATTTTGTATCAAGGGGTTGGAAAGTGGGATTTGTAGTACATTTTTACTGTATCTGTGCTTAGTTCTGTGATTGAGCAAGAGGAGGGGTGTAGTTTGAGGTGGCTGGGCTCTTAGCAGTGGCTTTGGTAGCTGCAGAGAATTGTGGGATGTGTCCCAAATGGCACCCTATTCTCTATTTAGTGCACCACTTTGACCAGAGCGCTACTGGCCCTGGTCAAAAGCAGTGCACTTTATGGGGAATATAATGCCATTTGGGATGCAGACCTGGAATCAGCAGTGGCAGAGGATGGTGGACAGGTTCAGGGGTCACGAGGAGATGGGTCGTAGCGCGGATCGGTTGGTTGGTTTACGATCGTTTTCTCCTTCCCTCAGAGTTCCTGAAGTTGGATGGCCTGATCTTCATCTCAGCAAACTCAACGGAGTGCTCATGGCCTTTCCAATGGAACCAGTTCACTCCCTGAAGAACACACAGTAATATTAGTAGCGAGGGGTTGATATTATTAACACAAATGCCTTGAATTTCCTCTCTTATCTTTTCAAAGTCAACACTGTACTACAGCAGTATTTTTGAAAACAGAAATTACTGCTAGTATTGAATCTTCAAGTATATGTTCTCTCACCTTGCTGTGACTGTCATCGCCATATCGTCCCATAAGGTTGACGCGATGGCAGTTCTTATACCAGAAGGCACCCTTGTAGGACAGGGCACAGTTGGTGACTGCGATGTCATTGTCATGGTCGTAGGTTGAGAATGGGCGACCATGGTGGTAGGTCATAGAATCACCTACAGGGGGAAGCAGAGAGAGCTTTAAGCAGGAACCAAACTTAACAGACTTCAGAAAGGAGGCTTAGGTTGAATACTTGCTCACTTCACCCTCAAATCAAATCAAATTTTATTTGTCACATACACATGGTTAGCAGATGTTAATGCGAGTGTAGCGAAATGCTTGTGCTTCTAGTTCCGACAATGCAGTAATAACCAACAAGTAATCTAGCTAACAATTCCAAAACTACTACCTTATAGACACAAGTGTAAGGGGATAAAGAATATGTACATAAAGATATATGAATGAGTGATGGTACAGAGCGGCATAGGCAAGATACAGTAGATGGTATTGAGTGCAGTATATACATATGAGATGAGTATGTAAACAAAGTGGCATAGTTAAAGTGGCTAGTGATACATGTATTACATAAAGATGCAGTAGATGATATAGAGTACAGTATATACATATGAGCTGAATAATGTAGGGTATGTAAACATTATATTAGGTAGCATTGTTTAAAGTGGCTAGTTATATATTTTACATAATTTCCCATCAATTCCCATTATTAAAGTGGCTGGAGTTGAGTCAGTGTGTTGGCAGCAGCCACTCAATGTTAGTGGTGGCTGTTTAACAGTCTGATGGCCTTGAGATAGAAGCTGTTTTTCAGTCTCTCGGTCCCAGCTTTGATGCACCTGTACTGACCTCACCTTCTGGATGATAGCGGGGTGAACAGGCAGTGGCTCGGGTGGTTGTTGTCCTTGATGATCATTATGGCCTTCCTGTGACATCGGGTGGTGTAGGTGTCCTGGAGGGCAGGTAGTTTGCCCCCGGTGATGCGTTGTGCAGACCTCACTACGCTCTGGAGAGCCTTACGGTTGTGGGCGGAGCAGTTGTCGTACCAGGCGGTTATACAGCCTGACAGGATGCTCTCGATTGTGCATCTGTAGAAGTTTGTGAGTGCTTTTGGTGACAAGCCGAATTTCTTCAGCCTCCTGAGGTTGAAGAGGCGCTGCTGCACCTTCTTCACAGTGCTGTCTGTGTGGGTGGACCAATTCAGTTTGTCTGTGATGTGTACGCCGAGGAACTTAAAACTTACTACCCTCTCCACTACTGTTCCATCGATGTGGATAGGGGGGTGTTCCCTCTGCTGTTTCCTGAAGTCCACAATCATCTCCTTAGTTTTGTTGACGTTGAGTGTGAGGTTATTTTCCTGACACCACACTTCGAGGGCCCTCACCTCCTCCCTGTAGGCCGTCTCGTCGTTGTTGGTAATCAAGCCTACCACTGTTGTGTCGTCCGCAAACTTGATGATTGAGTTGGAGGCTACTTTGTCTCTATACTGACGCTTAGCTTGTTTGATTGCCTTGCGGAGGGAATAGTTACACTGTTTGTATTCGGTCATGTTTCCGGTCACCTTGCCCTGATTAAAAGCAGTGGTTCGGGCTTTCAGTTTCACGCGAATGCTGCCATCAATCCACGGTTTCTGGTTTGGGAATGTTTTAATCGTTGCTATGGGAACGACATCTTCAACGCACGTTCTAATAAACTCGCTCACCGAATCAGCGTATTCGTCAATGTTGTTGTCTGACGCAATACAAAACATATCCCAGTCCACGTGATGGAAGCAGTCTTGGACTGTGGAATCAGATTGGTCGGACCAGCGTTGAACAGACCTCAGCGCGGGAGCTTCTTGTTTTAGTTTCTGTCTGTAGGCAGGGATCAACAAAATGGAGTCGTGGTCAGCTTTTCCGAAAGGAGGGCGGGGCAGGGCCTTATATGCGTCGCGGAAGTTAGAATAGCAGTGATCCAAGGATTTTCCAGCCCTGGTTGCGCAATCGATATGCTGATAAAATGTTTTCAGATTAGCCTTGTTAAAATCCCCAGCTACAATGAATGCAGCCTCCGGATAAATGAATTCCAGTTTGCAAAGTCAAATAAAGTTCGTTCAGAGCCATCGTTGTGTCTGGTTGGGGTGGAATATATACGGCTGTGATTATAATCGAAGAGAATTCCCTTGGTAGATAATGCGGTCAACATTTGATTGTGAGGAATTCTAAATCAGGTGAACAGAAGGACTTGAGTATGTTGTTATGATCACACCACGTCACGTTAACCATGAATCATACGCCCCGCCCCTCTTCTTACCAGAAAGATGTTTGTTTCTGTCTGCACGATGCGTGGAGAAACCAGCTGGCTGCACCGACTCCGATAGCGTCTCTCCAGTGAGCCATGTTTCCGTGAAGCAAAGAACGTTACAGTCTCTGATGTCCCTCTCGGATTTCATCAACCTTGTTCGTCAAGAGACTGGACATTGGCGAGAAGAATGCTAGGGAGTGGTGCACGATGTGCCCGTCTCCGGAGTCTGACCAGAAGACCGCTCCGTTTCCCCCTTTTATGAAGTCGTTTTTTTTGGGTCGCCGGCTGGGATCCATTCCGTTGTCCTGGGTGAAAGGCAGAACACAAGATCCGCTTCGCGAAAGTCATATTCTTGGTCGTACTGACGGTGAGTTGACGCTGCTCTTATGTTCAGTAGTTCTTCTCGACTGTATGTAATAAAACCTAAGATGACCTGGGGTACCAATGTAAGAAATAACACGTAAAAAAATAAAAAACTGCATAGTTTCTTAGGATGCGAAGCGAGGCGGCCATCTCTGTCGGCGCCTAATAACAATACTTACTTTATTACTTAGATCTATTCTAACTTTTTGTGTGTCCACAAATGGCACCCTTTTGACCAGTGCCCTATGACCCCTGTAGTTGTCCATATAGGGAATAGGGTGCCATTTCCGACACACATTGGACTTTGTACTAGCTATCTAATGGTTGTAGAGAAGCAAGTCTTACCTGCGGTACCACTGTACCCTCCAACGTGGACCTTGTAGCGACTGCGGGGATCAGAGATGGAGAACTTGTCGTACTGGGCATGGGCTACATCCCCCTTGTCTCTGAGGTCTACACGCAGCTCGTACTGTCCCACTACAGTGATCTTATGGAGGTTTGACAGGCCTGTGGGAAAATATGACAGTTGGGATTTACAATAATTTCTGAGGACTTTTTAGTCATGATATGTAACAAATGATAGGGGAAAAGAGGACAGTTTATTCAAATACAGTACTCATATACCTTAAATGGATTCAAATAAATCAATAAATGTGTTGATCTATAATATCTTCCATAATATGAGCATACCGAGCCAGAATTCGTCGTTCATGTCACCGAAGCCAGCAGTGTAGTTCCTCCAGTTGCGGAAGAACTCCAGTTTACCACTCTGCCGTCTGAGAAACACCTGTATGATGGGACAAACACCAGATCGCTCATTATATAACCCTAGGATCCATTACACTAAATTACATGTCATCTGAATCAGTGTAGCCTGGTTTCACTTTAAATGGGGTGACAGGTTCATAGGAACGCCTGGAACAGAACGGAAACCATGCAGGTGTTTGAATCTGTTCATTCCATTCCAGTCATTACTCTGAGCTGTTCTCCATTCACCAGCCACCTATGATCTGAATCAATAAGGTTTGGAGTTGGGTTGTACAGTATACTAGTAGCCAGTGACTTACAATCCATCCACCTCCATCTGTGGCCATGTCACAGTAGACCTGTATGGGCTGACTCTCATCTCCACCCAGGTAGATTGTGTAGACACCAGAGGCTGTGTCTCCATTCAGCAAGGCCTGGGAGCAGTCCCTGGGGTGTTTGTACAGCACACCAACTACACACACACACACACACACACACACACGCACACGCACGCACGCACACACGCACACGCAAACACGGAAGATGAGTTACTAAACAGCTCCGGCTGCCCAGCAAACTCTAAGCTGAAGATGAATAAAGAAGGGACAGAGATTATCACACTGGGTGGTGAACAGAGCAGAGGGTCGCTATGGTAACATGTTTTTTTCTAAAAATATATACTTTTGTATTTTATGGTTTATGGGCGGTGCCAAATTGGAAGGACAGGGGCAAATCCAAAGGGAAACAGAGAGTAGAGTCCGAGGCTGGATTCCTAAGCCTATTGCCAGTGGGTATGTTCGGTCTGGAGTTGGCAGACTACCAACATCACTGTGGTAACACTCACTGGTGGTGAAGACAGTGGTGATGACTCTGCTCCTCTTGGGCCCTGCGATGGCCAGCAGTCTGACGGAGTACTCAGTGGAGGCACTCAGCTGGGCCATGTTGTAGGACGTGGCTGTGGGGCTCAGGACAACCTCCTGGAGGAACAACACAACCCAGCAGTCAGAATGTCAGAGATACGTCATTATTAATACATTAGGGTGCACTACATGGGGAAAAGGATGCCATTTGGGACTCATTGGATTTAGAAGTATATAATGCCTTTCTAGATCCCAAACGTGTATTATCAATGCTTTTTCTTACACTCCCCAAAGATGCATCATCATGTCCTCTTGGACAAAACCATACTTTATCTGACCAAGGAAGGAATGTTCTTCTCATCATTTTAATTCTATGGTTCCACCATGCAGACAACCACTGACCCGGATTGTGCCGTCAGCTGACTCAAAGCTGAGGATGTAGCCGGTGATGTCAGCGCGTGGGGCCTTCCAGGTCAACATGGCGTTCTCTGTCTGGATGCTACTGGCTGTCAGGTCCTGAGGGGCATCTACATCTAGGGGAGAGAACACAGTGGTCTAAAACCCCCGTTCAGACAGAGTACTTCACCTTCTTTAAATCTTCTGTTTCCAGGTTCAGGTTGTCTGTTTGAAAGGGTACGGGGTAGAAAAGGTACATTTTAAACATACAAATAACAGTTATGTAACCTGTAGGGTTAGTGGGCCAGAAAATACTGAAACTGCAGTAGGGAGAAAGAGATTAGTGCTTTGTATGAATGTCTGCCTGTTCGGTTTGAATTTGATCTGTTCTGTTGTTGATCCACAATTGAATGAGCATACAGCTTCATAGCAGTTTCACAATAAAATCGTAGGCACTAATCAAAGCTGCTGTTTGGATGTGTGTGTGGGAGGGAAGGTCCAGCCTCCCCTAGGCCATATACCCACCAGTGGTGAACTCAGTGGTGGTGGCGGCGCTCTTAGCAGCCGCTCTCATGGCGTAGACCTTGACAGTGTAGTGGGTGGCAGGGGTCAAGGAGGTAATCTCAAACTCCACAATGTTTCCAGACACTCTCTCCATCACTGGGACAACTGCACACACAGAACACACAGAAACAGTGAGGAGACAGAGATAGAGATAGAGGCAGAGACAGGGACAGGGATACGAACAGGGACAGGGACAGAGACAGGGACAGAGACAGAGAGAGGGACAGGGACAGGGACAGGGACCGGAACAGAGACAGGGACAGAGAAAGGGACAGAGAAAGGGACAGAGAAACAGACATGGAAGGAGACAGAGACAGGGACAGAGACAGGGACAGAGACAGGGACAGAGACAGGGACAGATACATAAATATTAATATAAACAGAGAGAGGGACAGGAACAGGGACAGAGACAGGGACAAAGACAGGGACAAAGACAGATATAGACAGTGACAGATATAGACAGTGACAGGGACAGAGACAGATGCAGGGAAAGAGTCAGGGACAGGGACGGAGACAGGGACAGGGACAAAGACAGGGACAAAGACAGATATAGACACAGGGATAGAAACAGTGACAGATACAAGGACATACATAGAAACAGGGACAGGGACAGGGACAGGGACAGAGACCAGGACATGGACAGAGACAGAGAACGATACAGAGACAGGGACATAGAGACAGGGACATAAACATATATATATATATAAATATAAATATAGACAAAGACAGGGACAAAGACAGGGCAAAGACATATGTAGAAATATAGGCAGGGACAGAAACATATATAGAAATAGAGGCAGGGACAGAAACAGACACAGAGACAGAAACATATATAGAAATAGAGGCAGGGACAGAAACAGACACAGAGACAGAGACATATATAGAAATAAAGACAGAAACAGAGACAGATACAGAGACAGATATAGAAATAGAGGCAGGGACAGATACAGAGACAGATATAGAAATAGAGGCAGGGACAGAAACAGAGACAGAGACAGACACATATATAGAAATAAAGACAGAGACAGACACAGATACAGAGATATATATAGAAATAGAGGCAGGAACAGAAACAGACACAGAGACAGAGATAGACATAGAAATAGAGGCAGGGACAGAGACAGACACAGAGACAGAGACAGACATATAAATAGAGGCAGGGACAGAAACAGAGACAGAGACAAACATAGAAACAGAGGCAGGGACAGAGGCAGGGACAGAAATAGAGGCAGGGACAGAGACAGACACAGATATTGAAATAGAAATAAAGACAGAGACAGGGACAGATACAGAGACAGATATAGAAATATAAATAAAGACAGAGACAGGAACAGATACGGAGATAGAGACAGATATAGAAATAAAAATAAAGACAGAGACAGGGACAGATACAGAGACAGAGACAGGGACAGAAATAGAAACAGAGACAGAGACAGATATAGAAATAGAAACAGAGACAGAGACAGATATAGAAATAAAGACAGAGACCGATATAGAAATAGAAACAGGGACAGAGACAAACACAGTTTTATAAATAAAGACAGAGACAGGGACAGAGACAGAGACAGATAAAGAAATAGAAACAGGGACAGGGACAAAGACAGATATAGAAATAAAGACAAGAACAGAGACATACAGAGATAGGGACAGAGACATACAAAGACAGAGACAAAGACAGCTATAGAAATAAAGACAAAGACAGGGACAGGGACAGAGACAAAAACAGAGACAGCAACAGGGACAGAGACAGTGACAGAGACCAGGACAGGGATTGATAGAGACATTAACAACCAGATCAACATCTGTCTGTAAGGATATTAAATGAAAACAATGAAGGTGAATGCAATGCATTTTCTCCTATAAGCCCTGGTAATATAGAGTATAGTACATCCAGATGGTGTGTGTGTGCGATACCCTACCAGTGTCTGCGCTGTAGGTGATGACATATTCGTCTACAGTGGCA
The DNA here is from genome assembly GCF_045791955.1 of Oncorhynchus clarkii lewisi. Classification (NCBI taxonomy): domain Eukaryota; kingdom Metazoa; phylum Chordata; class Actinopteri; order Salmoniformes; family Salmonidae; genus Oncorhynchus; species Oncorhynchus clarkii. The sequence goes on along the minus strand of NC_092176.1, from coordinate 29,639,910 downwards.
ATGGAAGGCTGCCAGTGGAGCAGAGCATCTGTGTCATTGATGTTGACTACAGTCAGGCCACGGGGCTTGTCCAGAGCTGTCAGATAGAACACACACGGGACACACACAGACGCACACACGCAATGTGGTTACCCTGAGCAGAGCCACATCAAACACCTCCCCAAGGACAGAGCCATTGTCTTCTGTTGTAAGGAAGCAGGAAACCTATCCACCCCCAGCCATGCTCCATCTGTACTCACTAACAGCTTTCACAATGGGCTTCGTGCTCAGCCTTTATAGACCTATCACCAACTTGGTTGTCACCATCAACATTTGATGCTTTGTTTAATTGTATTGAATATATCACATTTTGTCTGCAGGGCATACAAAGACTAAGTTATTATTGTTTTGGTGTTGTATGTGTATGTAGGCTCTTGTTACCATACTCCAAACGCTATGTCCCAAATGGCACCCTTTTCCCTTTTTGGTGCATTACTTTTGACAGGGGCTTATAGTGCTGTGGTCCAAAGTAGTGCACTAAATAGGGTGCCATTTGGGATGCATCCCTTGTGTTTTGACAGGTGTGACACACACCTGTGGTGACGCTGCTGGAGCCAGGCTCACTCTCCTTCTGTCCCTTCACAGAGATGACTGTCAACTGGTAGGTCACTCCAGGGGTCAGGTTGGACAGCACCTTCTGAGACTCAGTGCCACCCACTGTCACAGTCTGAGGAGCACCTGCATACATACACGTGAAGAAAGGGACAAGATCAGTCAGACCATCAAATGACATGGAATTATATAGAATCAATAATGAATTATAGGACATGTTTTGGTCAGACGTCCAATTCTGTATTGGCTATTATTTATTCAATCCATATCACAAATAATAAGTTGTATCGTCAAGTAGCAAACCAGTAAAAGAGTGAACCAGTAGTGAAGCAGTTCACATCAAAGTTGTGTTGGGTTGCACTTCAAACTGCCACAACACCTCACAGAGACAGAACAGCCACTAGAGGGAAGAAGAAGACTAGAATAGAATTCCACAGAATAATTTGTTCTCTCTACTGAGACTCCAAAATCCTACCTTATTTATTGTAAAATGATAAAATAAATTCCATGTGACCACACCACACATGCAAATGTGTTTCCTCTGGTTTGCAGCCAATGTATGTATAGTATAGTATATACGCTGAGTATACAAAACATTAAGCACTCCTGCTCTTTCCATGACAGACTGACTAGGTAAATCCAGGTGAAAGCTATGATCCCTTATTGATGACACTTGTTAAACCCACTTCAATCAGTGTAGATGAAGAGGAGGAGACAGGTTAAAGAAGGACTTTTAAGCCTTGAGACAATTGAGACATGGATTCAGAGGGTGAATGGGTAAGACAACATATTGAAGTGCCTTTGAACAGGGTATGGTAGTAGGTGCCAGGCGCACCAGTTTGTGGGTTATTCATGCTTAACAGCTTCCCGTATGTATCAAGAATGGTCCACCACCCAAAGGACATTCAGCCAACTTGACACAACTGTGGGAAGCATTGGAGTCAACATGAGCCAGCATCCCAATGAAATGATTTCGACACCTTGTGGAGTCCATGCACCAATGAATTGAAGCTATTCTAAGGGCTAAAGGAGGTGCAACTCAGTATTAGGAAGGTGTTCCTAATATTTTGTACACTCAGTGTATAGTATAGTTATGTATGTATGCACAGTATAGATATATACAGCATGGCCAAATTAGTGGATTTGGCTATTCAGCCACACCGGTTGCTGACAGGTGTATAAAATCGAGCACACAGCCATGCAATCTCCATAGACAAACATTGGCAGGAGAATGGCTTAACTGAAGAGCTCAGTGACTTTCAACTTGGCACAGTCATAGGATGTCATCTTTCCAACAAGTCAGTTCTCAAATTTCTTCCCTTCTAGAGCTTCCCGGTCAACTCTAAGTGCTGCTATTGTGAAGTGGAAAGTCTAGGATGAACAAGGGCTCAGCCACGAAGTGGGAGGCCACACAAACTCACAGAACTGGCCCACTGAGTGCTGAAGAGCGTAGTGCGTAAAAATTGTCTGTCCTGTTGCAACATTCACTAATGAGTTCCAGACTGCCTCTAGAAGCAATGACAACACCATAACTGTTCGTTGGGAGCTTCATGAAATTAGTTTCCATGGCAGAGGAGCAGCACACTAGACTAAGATCACCATGCGTAATGCCAAGCGTTGGCTGGAGTGGTGTAAATCTCACCGCCATTGGACTCTGGAACAGTGGAAACACGTTCTCTGGAGTGATGAATCAAGCATCACGATTTGGCAGTCCAACAGACAAATCTGGGTTTGGCGGATGCCAGGAGAACACTACCTGCCCAAATGCACAGTGCCAACTGTAAAGTGGAGGAGGAAAAATGGTCTGGGGCTGTTTTTCATTATTTGGGCTAGGCCCTTTTGTTCCACTGAAGGGAAATCTTAACGCTACAGCATACAAGTACATTCTAAACGATTCTGTGCTTCCAACTTTGTAGCAACAGTTTGGGGAGGGCCCTTTCCTGTTTCAGCATGACAATGCCTGGTATGGTAGAACTTGACTGGCCTGCACAGAGCCCTGACCTCAACACCATCGAACACCTTTGGGATGAATTGGAACGCTGACTGTGTGCCAGACCTAATTGCCCAACATCAGTGCTTGACCTCACTAAAGTCCCCGCAGAAATGTTCCAACATCTAGTGGAAAGCCTTCCCAGAAGAGTGGAGGCTGTTATAGCAATAACAAGGGGATCAACTCCATATTAATGCCCATGATTTTGGAATGAGATGTTCAACAAGCAGGTGTCCACATACTTTTGTGTAGCTGTATCTACAGTATAAGTACATATTTTTTCATTTTATTTAACCTTTATTTAACTAGGCAAGTCAGTTAAGAACAAATTCTTATTTACAATGACGGCCTACACCTGCCAAATATGGACAACGCTGGGTCAATTGTGCGCCATCCTATGGGAAACCCAATCACGGCCGGTTGTGATACAGCCTGGATTTGAGGTGTCTGTAATGATGCCTCTAGCACTGCGATGTAGTGCCTTAGACCCCAGCGCCACTCGGGAAAACCATAGATATAGATATATATTATAGATATAGCATAGATATACAGTATATGCCTGTACAGTATAGGTATGTATGTCTGTAGGTACTCACCTCCCTGAGCAGGGACATAGGTGACATGGTAGCTGTCCACTCGAGCCCTAGGGATTGTCCAGTGTACAATGGCCGAGGTATCAGTGACATCAGAGAAATGGATGCCCTTGGGTGTGCCCAGCCCTGGCATAGGGGAACATAAGGATACAGAGGACACCAAACAAACAGAAGACAGGTAGGAACTTAGGGGCAGGTTTGTAAGTGAAGGGGAATGAACCACAAAGTGTCTCAGAGTAGGAGATCATTTTTGCCTTTTAGATAATAATCAATAAGATCATATGGACAAATGCTAAATCAGCACTTCTACTCTGAGATGCTTTAAGGGAATGGCTCCAGATCATAGGATATCTCTCAATAAAAGATTACTGCTTCCAAATAAATGACAAAAGAAAGGAAAACACCCCTAAAGCACAACTAAAGATTCCTAAAGATCCCATTCCTAAAAACGTCCATAGGATTTGTTTTAATGCCTTAATTACCCAGAAAATACACATTATTGACAACCACCAACTAAAGTAGAGAAAGAGAAACAGACACAGACAAAGAAGCCAAGGCTCCCAGAGCCTGTCGTCAGCACTGGGCCACAGCATCTTCCTTGACAGACACGACACGGGGAGATTAACTTGCCCCCATTGCAGACACACAAAAGTGAAACATGCATCAGGGCCATCGGACCCGAGAGTGAAGCCATACCCCCAGAGAAGGCAGGGGACGACCAGAGAGAGAGAGAGACACCCATTCAGACACTCAACACACAGACAGACAATTTCCCTAAAGACAATTAGACAAACCCCATTGGGGCTGGACAGTCAAAGACAACATTGGAGACAACTTGACAGATAGAGACAAAAAAACTGAGCAAGTGAAGAGTTGAATAAATCTCCTGAGCAGTTCTCTGTATCCCCATGAATAGGAGGCCATCAGAGGCTGAATTCTGTGTTTACACTGACAGGCAGACAGAGTGTGTTGGTTCACATATACTGGAGCTGGCTTTAGAGGAGAGGGTTGCTGGATGATTCCACTGGAACCACACAGGAGAGCTGACAGACGAGACAATGACAGGACAGTGAACACTGAACAGACATGATGAGGATGAGAAAAAAAACCCATGAGACCCATCACACACAGTTTTGGCACAAGACACACAAGGCAGCCCAAGCTGGTTTAAATAAAACATTAATGACAACCTAAGGACTCCATTAAATAGGCTTAATAACTTCCATTTGCAAAGTTAATTATAATTCTAGCAGATTGCTGCCTTGAACAAATATTATGACAGAATGTTATCAGGTTAGTAAACAAAAACGACTGCAACGATAAAGAAATGAGATAATTGTATAAACATTGACCCATTTTGACCCTATTTACAACATGGAGAAAGAGAAAATATAGTTTACAATATTGAAAGATGCTGAACACATTCCTAGCATCATCTATCCAGCAGCCCTACGCCATTGCTGGTGTGATGTCATACCATGTACCTGTTTTGGCCACCCCGGAGATAGAGTCTGAATGCCGTCCAGAAATTACCCCATACAGCTCAATTTCGTACTCTGTGTCGTCAATTAGCTCAGTAAGCACTGTTGTTCTCTCCTCGCCGGGCACCACCACCTCTTGCGGAGAAGCGAGGTCATCGCTAGTATCATTGATCACAATGACAAAACTATCAAAGAGGTTCTCTTCAGCCAACCAGGCCACTTTACAGCTGTCTGGGGTGATGTCGGAGACCAAGAGATGCTCCACGATGGGTTCAGCTTCTGAGTGATAAGGGAAGACATGTTGTTTCCATCCTCTTTAGGCCTCAAGAGCACTTTAGGAAGTGCTTATGAAGATTACAGAAGATCATTTACAGTTATTCCATATTGTATTTACTATAGACAATCACATGATCATGAAAGCAGAAATGTATAAAAGTGTGTATACTTATTTGAAATAGATGTAGATCTGTCCTGGTGATGTACTTGTCTATTAGTGTTCTTTATTATGTTGTGTTTTCTGCGCACCCCAGGAGGAGTAGCTGCTACTTTAGCAGTAGGTCATTTGGATCCTAATAAAATATAAAATACTAGTTCCCATATCAATTTAGGGATCCATATGAGTCAAACGAGAAGAGTAGGTTTGCAAGATGAAAATAATTAAAAGTTGTTATTTTCCTGAAGATGTTGACCGTGTGTTTCACCAGTATTAATGATGTAAGTTATACATGTTTATACCACTTTTGTACCTATCACAGCCACTGTGGTGAGCATGAAGGGAAAGATATGTATTTTATTGGTGCAGGTACGTATGTTGTTATTCACCAGCTAGTGTGATCAAATTCAACCCTCAGTTTATTGATGCTGTGACTGCAAAAATAACGTACATGGGATTTGCGCATCAATTCCATAATACACTGAAACGAAGGTCATCTATCAGAAGAAAAGGAACATAAGAGACAGAAAGTCAGGGTTTGACTAGAGTTTTAAGAGTCTGGGTGACTACGTCATTGCAGATGGGTCTGTGCTTACAAAGAGATGCTAAAAACAACAGTGTAAACTAGTCGTTACCAGTAGCTAATAATGCCTGATGAAAAGGAGAGGAGTGGAGCCAACAGGAGTTTACAGCTGTTAGAGTATCTACAGCTGTTAGAGTCTACATCTGCTAGAGTCTACAGCTGCTAGAGTCTACATCTGCTAGAGTCTACAGCTGCTTGAGTCTACAGCTGAGTCTACATTGGTTAGTCTACATTGGTTAGTCTACATTGGTTAGTCTACAGCTGCTAGAGTCTACATCTGCTAGAGTCTACATTTGCTAGAGTCTACAGCTGAGTCTACATTGGTTAGTCTACATCTGCTAGAGTCTACATCTGCTGGAGTCTACATCTGCTAGATTCTACAGCTGAGTCTACATTGGTTAGTCTACATCTGCTAGAGTCTACATCTGCTAGAGTCTACATCTGCTAGAGTCTACATCTGCTAGAGTCTACAGCTAAGTCTACATTGGTTAGTCTACATCTGCTAGAGTCTACATCTGCTAGAGTCTACATCTGCTAGAGTCTACAGCTGAGTCTACATTGGTTAGTCTACATCTGTCAGAGTCTACATCTGCTAGAGTCTACATTGGTTAGTCTACATTGGTTAGTCTACATCTGCTAGAGTCTACAGCTGAGTCTACATTGGTTAGTCTACATTGGTTAGTCTACATCTGCTAGAGTCTACAGCTGAGTTTACATTGGTTAGTCTACATATGTTAGAGTCTACATCTGTTAGAGTCTACATCTGTCAGAGTCTACAGCTGCTAGAGTCTACAGCTGCTAGAGTCTACAGCTGCTAGAGTCTACAGCTGCTAGAGTCTACAGCTTCTAGAGTCTACAGCTTCTAGAGTCTACAGCTGCTAGAGTCTACAGCTGCTAGAGTGTATAGCTGTAGCAGCCAGAGAGAGATGGTGTGCTAGCAGACTGGCCATCTGCACCATACAGACAGCAGTTTATTACAACTAAAGCTGCTTCCTGGAGATTCAGAGCTACAGATGGATGGAATATGGGCCAGGGTGGTTCTAAAGTATTTCTGGTGTAGCTCTGTCCGGGAGACAGACAGTCAGACATAGACCGTGGACTGACCGTGCCGCCTCAGTGCTGCCTGACTAGATACAGGGACATAACTCGTTAGAATACTACAACAAACATTAGGTGCCTGAGCCAGTGTGAACCCAGAGGATTGGGCTGACGTGAAATGAGGGAACTGCGCAAGGCAGTTGTTGTGAGAAGAAGTGGTTGAAAATGAAAACCATATCACACAAATCCCGGGTAGCTGTCACTCTTCGTTAGGAGTGGAGCAGGGCTTCTTTAGCTGGGCAGCTAGTCAGTCAAGGAAGCAGGGAGGGAGAGAGTGTGATAGAGGCCCCGGTAAAAAAGTAGTGCACTATTTATGGGAATAGGGTGCCATTTGGGATGCAACCCAGAAGTGGAAACATGTGCACCAGCCCCAGCATTCCCTGGCACCCCAACACCAGGCTCTAGCAGTCCCTGGCATCCCAACACCAGACTCCAGCAGTCCCTGGAATCGCAACACCAGGCTCCAGGACACAGTGTCAATGTGAGCATGATATTGAGGAGAAGAGTGGTCTGGAAGAGTAGCAGAGCGGTCTGGGAGAGGAGCAGAGCAGTCTGTGAGAGGAGCAGAGAGAGTGTGGGAGAGGAGCAGAGTGATCTGGGAAAGGAGCAGAGAAGGTGTGGGAGAGGAGCAGAGTGGGTGTGGGAGAGGAGCAGAGCAGTCTGGGAAAGTAGCAGAGCGGGTGTGGGAGAGGAGCAGAACGGTCTGGGAGAGGAGCAGAGCGGTCTGGGAGAGGAGCAGAGCTGTCTGGGAGTGGAGCAGAGCAGTCTGGGAGTGGAGCCGAGAGGAGTAGAGCAGTCTGGGAAAGGAGTAGAGCGGGTGTAGGAGAGACGCAGAGCGGTCTGGGAGAGGAGCAGAGCGTTCTGGGAGAGGAGCAGAGCGTTCTGGGAGAGGAGCAGAGCGGTCTGGGAGAGGAGCCGAGCGGAGCAGAGAAGAGCGGTCTGGGAGCGGAGCAGAGTGGGTGTGGGAGCAGAGTGGTCTGGGAGCGGAGCAGAGTGGGTGTGGGAGCGGAGCAGAGCGGATGTGGGAGCGGAGCAGAGCGTGTGTGGGAGTTGAGCAGAGTGGTCTGGGAGAGGAGCAGAGTGGGAGTGAAACAGAGCGGATGTGGGAGCGGAGCAGAGCGGGTGTGGGAGCGGAGCAGAGTGGGTGTGGGAGTGAAGCAGAGCGGATGTGGGAGCGGAGCAGAGCGTGTGTGGGAGTTGAGCAGAGTGATCTGGGAGAGGAGTAGAGTGAGAACGAAGCAGAGCGGATGTGGGAGCGGAGCAGAGCGGGTGTGGGAGCGGAGCAGAGTGGTCTGGGAGAGGAGCAGAGTGGGTGTGGGAACGAAGCAGAGTGGTCTGGGAGCAGAGTGGTCTGGGAGAGGAGCAGAGTGGGTGTGGGAGCGAAGCAGAGCGGATGTGGGAGAGGAGCAGAGAGTTTGTGGGAGTTGAGAAGAGTGGTCTGGGAGAGGAGCAGAGTGGGTGTGGGAGCGAAGAAGAGCGGATTTGGGAGCGGAACAGAGAGGTCTGGGAGCGGAGCAGAGTGGGTGTGGGAGCGAAGCAGAGCGGGTGTGGGAGCGGAACAGAGCGGTCTGGGAGAGGAGTAGAGCGGTCTGGGAGAGGAGCAGAGCGGTCTGGAGGAAGAGCATAGCGGTCTGGGAGAGGAGCAGAGTGGTCTGGAAGAGTAGCAGAGCGGTCTGGGAGAGGAGCAGAGCAGTCTGTGAGAGGAGCAGAGAGAGTGTGGGAGAGGAGCAGAGTGATCTGGGAAAGGAGCAGAGAAGGTGTGGGAGAGGAGCAGAGTGGGTGTGGGAGAGGAGCAGAGCAGTCTGGGAAAGTAGCAGAGCGGGTGTGGGAGAGGAGCAGAACGGTCTGGGAGAGGAGCAGAGCGGTCTGGGAGAGGAGCAGAGCTGTCTGGGAGTGGAGCAGAGCAGTCTGGGAGTGGAGCCGAGAGGAGTAGAGCAGTCTGGGAAAGGAGTAGAGCGGGTGTAGGAGAGACGCAGAGCGGTCTGGGAGAGGAGCAGAGCGTTCTGGGAGAGGAGCAGAGCGTTCTGGGAGAGGAGCAGAGCGGTCTGAGAGTGGAGCCGAGCGGAGCAGAGAAGAGCGGTCTGGGAGCGGAGCAGAGTGGGTGTGGGAGCAGAGTGGTCTGGGAGCGGAGCAGAGTGGGTGTGGGAGCGGAGCAGAGCGGATGTGGGAGCGGAGCAGAGCGTGTGTGGGAGTTGAGCAGAGTGGTCTGGGAGAGGAGCAGAGTGGGAGTGAAACAGAGCGGATGTGGGAGCGGAGCAGAGCGGGTGTGGGAGCGGAGCAGAGTGGGTGTGGGAGTGAAGCAGAGCGGATGTGGGAGCGGAGCAGAGCGTGTGTGGGAGTTGAGCAGAGTGATCTGGGAGAGGAGTAGAGTGAGAACGAAGCAGAGCGGATGTGGGAGCGGAGCAGAGCGGGTGTGGGAGCGGAGCAGAGTGGTCTGGGAGAGGAGCAGAGTGGGTGTGGGAACGAAGCAGAGTGGTCTGGGAGCAGAGTGGTCTGGGAGAGGAGCAGAGTGGGTGTGGGAGCGAAGCAGAGCGGATGTGGGAGAGGAGCAGAGAGTTTGTGGGAGTTGAGAAGAGTGGTCTGGGAGAGGAGCAGAGTGGGTGTGGGAGCGAAGAAGAGCGGATTTGGGAGCGGAACAGAGAGGTCTGGGAGCGGAGCAGAGTGGGTGTGGGAGCGAAGCAGAGCGGGTGTGGGAGCGGAACAGAGCGGTCTGGGAGAGGAGTAGAGCGGTCTGGGAGAGGAGCAGAGCGGTCTGGAGGAAGAGCATAGCGGTCTGGGAGAGGAGCAGAGTGGTCTGGAAGAGTAGCAGAGCGGTCTGGGAGAGGAGCAGAGCAGTCTGTGAGAGGAGCAGAGAGAGTGTGGGAGAGGAGCAGAGTGATCTGGGAAAGGAGCAGAGAAGGTGTGGGAGAGGAGCAGAGTGGGTGTGGGAGAGGAGCAGAGCAGTCTGGGAAAGTAGCAGAGCGGGTGTGGGAGAGGAGCAGAACGGTCTGGGAGAGGAGCAGAGCGGTCTGGGAGAGGAGCAGAGCTGTCTGGGAGTGGAGCAGAGCAGTCTGGGAGTGGAGCCGAGAGGAGTAGAGCAGTCTGGGAAAGGAGTAGAGCGGGTGTAGGAGAGACGCAGAGCGGTCTGGGAGAGGAGCAGAGCGTTCTGGGAGAGGAGCAGAGCGTTCTGGGAGAGGAGCAGAGCGGTCTGAGAGTGGAGCCGAGCGGAGCAGAGAAGAGCGGTCTGGGAGCGGAGCAGAGTGGGTGTGGGAGCAGAGTGGTCTGGGAGCGGAGCAGAGTGGGTGTGGGAGCGGAGCAGAGCGGATGTGGGAGCGGAGCAGAGCGTGTGTGGGAGTTGAGCAGAGTGGTCTGGGAGAGGAGCAGAGTGGGAGTGAAACAGAGCGGATGTGGGAGCGGAGCAGAGCGGGTGTGGGAGCGGAGCAGAGTGGGTGTGGGAGTGAAGCAGAGCGGATGTGGGAGCGGAGCAGAGCGTGTGTGGGAGTTGAGCAGAGTGATCTGGGAGAGGAGTAGAGTGAGAACGAAGCAGAGCGGATGTGGGAGCGGAGCAGAGCGGGTGTGGGAGCGGAGCAGAGTGGTCTGGGAGAGGAGCAGAGTGGGTGTGGGAACGAAGCAGAGTGGTCTGGGAGCAGAGTGGTCTGGGAGAGGAGCAGAGTGGGTGTGGGAGCGAAGCAGAGCGGATGTGGGAGAGGAGCAGAGAGTTTGTGGGAGTTGAGAAGAGTGGTCTGGGAGAGGAGCAGAGTGGGTGTGGGAGCGAAGAAGAGCGGATTTGGGAGCGGAACAGAGAGGTCTGGGAGCGGAGCAGAGTGGGTGTGGGAGCGAAGCAGAGCGGGTGTGGGAGCGGAACAGAGCGGTCTGGGAGAGGAGCAGAGCGGTCTGGGAGAGGAGCAGAGCGGTCTGGAGGAAGAGCATAGCGGTCTGGGAGAGGAGCAGAGTGGTCTGGGAGAGGAGCAGAGCTGTCTGGGAGTGGAGCAGAGCAGTCTGGGAGTGGAGCCGAGAGGAGTAGAGCAGTCTGGGAAAGGAGTAGAGCGGGTGTAGGAGAGACGCAGAGCGGTCTGGGAGAGGAGCAGAGCGTTCTGGGAGAGGAGCAGAGCGGTCTGAGAGTGGAGCCGAGCGGAGCAGAGAAGAGCGGTCTGGGAGCGGAGCAGAGTGGGTGTGGGAGCAGAGTGGTCTGGGAGCGGAGCAGAGTGGGTGTGGGAGCGGAGCAGAGCGGGTGTGGGAGCGGAGCAGAGCGGGTGTGGGAGCGGAGCAGAGTGGGTGTGGGAGTGAAGCAGAGCGGATGTGGGAGCGGAGCAGAGCGTGTGTGGTAGTTGAGCAGAGTGATCTGGGAGAGGAGCAGAGTGGGAGCGAAGCAGAGCGGATGTGGGAGCGGAGCAGAGCGGGTGTGGGAGCGGAGCAAAGTGGTCTGGGAGAGGAGCAGAGTGGGTGTGGGAACGAAGCAGAGTGGTCTGGGAGCAGAGTGGTCTGGGAGAGGAGCAGAGTGGGTGTGGGAGCGAAGCAGAGCGGATGTGGGAGAGGAGCAGAGAGTTTGTGGGAGTTGAGAAGAGTGGACTGGGAGAGGAGCAGAGTGGGTGTGGGAGCGAAGAAGAGCAGATTTGGGAGCGGAACAGAGAGGTCTGGGAGCGGAGCAGAGTGGGTGTGGGAGCGAAGCAGAGCGGGTGTGGGAGCGGAACAGAGAGGTCTGGGAGAGGAGCAGAGCGGTCTGGGAGAGGAGCAGAGCGGTCTGGAGGAAGAGCATAGCGGTCTGGGAGAGGAGCAGAGTGGTCTGGGAGAGGAGCAGAGCGGTCTGGGAGAGGAGAAGAGCGGGTGTGGTGGCAGAGCAGTCTGGGAGAGGAGCAGAATGGTCTGAGTCTAGGGAGAGAGGTGAACAAAGCCCTCACAGATTAGAAAAAAATCTTCTCAGGGACTTGAAGAAACCATTAACTCTCTCCATCCATTTGCCGAATCATCATTATGTGGGAACAGCTGAACTATAGCGTGCTTTGAGTGATACAATGATACAATACATACATATATTGTTTATACCATGAGGATAACATGAAAAATGTGAAGAACTGTTTTAAATGAGCTTTGAAGAGATTGTTTGAAATAAATCCCTTTTATTCACTGGGAAAGTTACCAAATTAGTAGATGAGGGAGAAGTAATTTGAGGCAGGTTTTCAGCAGGTAAGGGAAGACCTCAAAAGAACAAAGCTATGTGTGCAAAGTGTGTGCAGCCTGGCCTCTATATGTGTGTTTAGGGGAGAACGGGAGGTACCAGGGGTCTGGCTGGTCTGAATGACAGCTATTATTCTCCATGGCAGCAGAAGTATGCAGAGGCCAGGTTCGTCTAGGTACTCTATGCTGTCAAAAACAGATGGCTTGGCTAGGTCACCTAAATCTTAACTGACATCCACCTCGAATCCGAAATGAAAATGTTTTACTGAAACATTGACAACACTGCATGTGGATACTTATTATTACTTGTCACTGCTTAATCCTTTTGTACATTCTCATAGCACAAGCCAAAGTCCTCAATGGTTTTAACAGCAAACAAGTAAGTAGTCTTGTTCACGCTCCGTTCAACGTTGTAATTCACAGAATGTGAATTGTTGATAATGACTACTATTGGTTGGATGGGAGAATGAATCAATGCACCTGTTGGGTTTATACTGTCAGACAGTCAGTCAGTCACTACCTAGGGTACAGATCACAACACGTGGGTCGGCTGACATCTCAGAGATTCTCCAGACATGTTCTCTCATGGTACGCCCTGACAGGCACATACTGTACTGTAGTCTGCTTAGGGTGGCTCAAAGGTGGATCCACTGCAGGCCAGGTCAGGCCTCATGTCAACTGAATGGGTTTTGTCTGGGTGGGGTGGTTCTATACTGTGGACGGTTGGTTTCGAAAATATATTTTACAGTCACTGCATCAAAGTGAGGGAAACCCACATAATGGGTGATATGGTGTTGCTAGGTGATGATGGTTGAGGCATTTGAATGGCAAGAGGTTAAAACAGGCTGGGGGTTTTGTATGGTGGAAATGACTAAGGAGCAAAGAATTTCCGCAGTGGCTGGACTGGTAACTTATCACCATTAGACAGTTATTGTAAGAAGAGATCAGAGGTAAAGTGCTGTTGGTGGGAAAACAGATAAGTAAAGTTCTATTGGTGTACAAATGGATAATAGGGTGTACACTACAGTATAAAGAGACAAGATGATACCATGGATTGAATCAAGCCTCTTCCAAGACGAGGAAGAAAAAGATTGTGATGTTAATTCAAATATTTAGTCAGACAGACAGAGGATTTACTAAGTGAGTGGTGATACCTGTGATGGTGTCTGCATAGACAGGCCCCAACAGGGCCCCCTTGAACAGCCCATACAGACTGACATTGTACCAGGTGGCGGGAGAGAGGCCTACGATGCCCAGGCTCTGGGCTGCATCTTGCAGGGTGTGGTTCTGCCAGTCTACCCCTGCCTCTGCGTCTGTCACCTCAACGACAAAGCCATCAAAGTCTCCCTCCTCAGTGACCCAGGACACCAGGAAGCTGTCCCACGACACGTCTGACACTGTCAGTTTGCCTAGCACAGGCTTCTCCTCCTCTGGATGACGATAAAGATGACAACAAACAACATCAAGAAAACGTTAGGCAAACCACTCAATGTAAAACATACATATAGATAGGCTGTGACCCGATTCTCCACCCTTTTTCATGAAGTGTGCACTTCCACCATTTCAAAATGGTGAAAACTCCCTCAAGCCAATGCTTACACCAATCCTATGCTTAGAAAATCCACGAAGGGGAGTGTACAAATCTACACCTTTGGAGAAGGGTGGAGAATTGGGACAAGGAAAATACAATACACATAAGAAAGCCGAGGGCTTGGAATGTGAAAAAGGCTGGTTATTGAAGACATAGCCTACAGATATTTCACTGGCAACATTTCACTCAAATGACATGGCACATAATAAACAAGTATTGACCTCATAGAAGAGAGTAGAGATGTTTGTAGACCCCAAGAAAGTTGTATTCAATCCACAAAGACAGTGTTAATTCAAGACTCCAAAAGATAGTTGAACCTGATACCCTAATCTCATTTCTAACTTATTTCCATATGTAGGTGTTGTGCAGGTGAGTGAGGACCCAAAAGCGGTTTAACAAAAATAGAGTATTTTAATGTAAACACAGGGAAGACATAGATCCTCTTCAGATGTAGATAATGGAAAAATAGACAACCCGCAGAGAGGGCGACAAATGAAACAAAAAGTCCTTCTGATAATTACAAAAGAGCCCCCTTCTTAGCAGCAGAGGAGAATAGCTGGGTTAGCGGCGACAGGCTGCAGGTCTCTCTGCGTAGGCGCGGGTCGTAGAGGAACAGTGGTACCTGATCTCACGTAGCATCAGATGAACTGGACACAGTACGAACGACAAGACAGTTAGCTGAGTACAGGATGCACTTGCCAGGCGGATTCCGACAGGACGGGACAGGACAAGGGTGAAGCAAACGAGACAATAGTTTGTTTCTGGCATGAGAAACTCAAACGAGAATCTGACAAAGAAAGAGGCAGGAACAGAGAGAGAAATAGAGACCTAATCAGAGGGAAAAAGGGAACAGGTGGGAAGAGGGTGAACGAGGTAGTTAGAGGAGATGAGGAACAGCTGGAGGAGGAGAGAAAGAGAAGGTAACCTAATACGACCAGCAGAGGGAGACAGAGTGAAGAGAAAGAACAGGAACAAGACATAACATGACAAGACATGACAGTACCCCCCACTCAACGAGCGCCCCCTGGCGCACTCGAGGAGGAAACCTGGCGGCAACGGAGGAAATCATCGATCAGTGAACGGTCCAGCACGTCCCGAGAGGGAACCCAACTCCTTTCCTCAGGACCGTACCCCTCCCAATCCACTAGGAACTGATGACCACGGCCTCGAGGACGCATGTCCAAAATCTTACGGACCCTGTAGATAGGTGCGCCTTCGACAAGGATGGGGGGGAGGGAGGACGAGCGGGGGCGCGAAGAACGGGTTTAACACAAGAGACATGGAAGACCGGGTGGACGCGACGAAGATATCGCGGGAGAAGAAGTCGCACCGCGACAGGATTAATGATCTGAGAAATACGGAACGGACCAATGAACCGCGGGGTCAACTTGCGAGAAGCTGTCTTAAGGGGAAGGTTTTGAGTGGAGAGCCATACTCTCTGACCGCGACAATATCTAGGACTCTTAGTTCTACGCTTATTAGCGGCTCTCACAGTCTGCGCCCTATAACGGCAAAGTGCAGACCTGACCCCCTTCCAGGTGCGCTCACAACGTTGGACAAAAGCCTGAGCGGAGGGGACGCAGGACTTGGCGAGCTGAGACGAGAACAGCGGAGGTTGGTACCCGAGGCTACTCTGAAAAGGAGATAGACCGGTCGCAGACGAAGGAAGCGAGTTGTGGGCGTATTCTGCCCAGGGGAGCTGTTCTGACCAAGACGCAGGGTTACGAAAAGAAAGGCTGTGTAAGATGCGACCAACAGTCTGATTGGCCCGTTCGGCTTGACCGTTAGACTGAGGGTGGAAGCCGGACGAGAGACTGACGGAAGCCCCAATCAAACGGCAAAACTCCCTCCAAAATTGAGACGTGAACTGCGGGCCCATGTCCGAAACGACGTCTGACGGAAGGCCATGAATTCTGAAAACATTCTCGATGATGATTTGTGCCGTTTCTTTAGCAGAAGGGAGCTTAGCGAGGGGAATAAAATGAGCCGCCTTAGAGAACCTATCGACAACCGTAAGAATAACCGTCTTCCCCGCTGACGAAGGCAGTCCGGTGATAAAATCTAAGGCGATGTGAGACCACGGTCGAGAGTGAATGGGAAGCGGTCTGAGACAGCCGGCAGGAGGGGAGATCCCGGACTTAGTCTGCGCGCAGACCGAACAAGCAGCCACGAAACGACGCGTGTCACGTTCCCGAGTGGGCCACCAAAAACGCTGACGAATGGAAGCAAGCGTACCCCGAACGCCGGGGTGGCCGGCTAACTTGGCAGAGTGAGCCCACTGAAGAACGGCCAGACGAGTAGGAACGGGAACGAAAAGAAGGTTCCTAGGGCAAGCGCGCGGCGACGGAGTGTGAGTGAGTGCTCGCTTTACCTGCCTCTCAATTCCCCAGACAGTCAACCCGACAACACGCCCCTCAGGGAGAATCCCCTCGGGGTCGGTGGAGACTACTGAAGAACTGAAGAGACGAGATAAAGCATCAGGCATGGTGTTCTTAGAGCCCGGACGATAAGAAATTACGAACTCGAAACGAGCGAAAAACAGAGCCCAACGAGCCTGACGCGCATTAACCTCTTGGATCTCTGGGGGCGCTATTTCATTTTTGGATAAAAAACGTTCCCGTTTTAAGCGCGATATTTTGTCACGAAAAGATGCTCGACTATGCATATTCTTGACCGTTTTGGAAAGAAAACACTCTGAAGTTTCAGAATCTGCAAAGATTTTGTCTGTAAGTACCCCAGAACTCATTCTACAGGCGAAACCAAGATGATGCATCACCCAGGAATTAGCAGAATTTCTGAAGCTCTGTTTTCCATTGTCTCCTTATATGGCTGTGATTGCGCAAGGAATGAGCCTACACTTTCTGTCGTTCGCCCAAGGTCTTAGCAGCATTGTGACGTATTTGTAGGCATATCATTGGAAGATTGACCATAAGAGACTACATTTTCCAAGTGTCCGCCTGGTGTCCTGCGTCGAATTCGGTGCGCAATTGCCAGCTGCTTCCACTTTACCATTTGATTCAGGGGAGAAAGCATGTGTCCAAGAACGATGTATCAATGAAGAGATATGTGAAAAACACCTTGATGATTGATTCTAAACAACGTTTGCCATGTTTTCAGTCGATATTATGGAGTTAATTTGGAAAAAAGTTCGCGTTTTGAGGACTGAATTTTCGGGTTTTTTTTGGTAGCCAAATGTGATGTATAAAACGGAGCTATTTCTAATACACAAAGAATCTTTTTGGAAAAACTGAGCATCTGCTATCCAACTGAGAGTATCCTCATTGAAAACATCAGAAGTTCTTCAAAGGTAAATGATTTTATTTGAAGGCTTTTATGTTTTTGTTGAAATGTTGAGTGCTGGATGCTAACGCTAATGCTAACGCTAAATCCTTTGTTTGCTAGCTACTGTTACACAAATTATTGTTTTCCTATGGTTGAGAAGCATATTTTGAAAATCTGAGATGACAGTTTTGTTTACAAAAGGCTAAGCTTGCGAGATGGCATATTTATTTCATTTCATTTGCGATTTTCATGAATAGTTAACGTTGCGTTATGGTAATGAGCTTGAGTCTGTATTCCTGATACCGGATCCGGTATGGGGAGTTCCAAGAGGTTAAGTCGTTTGGCAGAACGGATGTACTCAAGGTTCTTATGGTCAGTCCAAACGACAAAAGGAACGGTCGCCCCCTCCAACCACTGTCGCCATTCGCCTAGGGCTAAGCGGATGGCGAGCAGTTTGCGGTTTCCCACATCATAGTTACGTTCCGACGACGACAGGTGATGAGAAAAATACGCGCAAGGGTGGACCTTGTTGTCAGAGAGGGAGCGCTGAGAAAGAATGGCTCCCACGCCCACCTCTGACGCGTCAACCTCGACAACGAACTGTCTAGAGATGTCAGGTGTAACAAGGATAGGTGCGGATGTAAAACGATTCTTGAGAAGATCAAAAGCTCCCTGGGCGGAAACGGACCACTTAAAGCACGTCTTGACAGAAATAAGGGCTGTGAGGGGAGCTGCCACCTGACCGAAATTACGGATGAAACGACGATAGAAATTTGCGAAGCCGAGAAAGCGCTGCAGCTCGACGCGTGATTTAGGAACGGGCCAATTAATGACAGCTTGGACCTTAGCGGGATCCATCTTAATGCCTTCAGCGGAAATGACAGAGCTGAGAAATGTGACGGAGAAGGCATGAAAAGTGCACTTCTCAGCCTTCACATAAAGACAATTCTCTAAAAGGCGCTGGAGGACGCGTCGAACGTGCTGAACATGAATCTGGAGTGACGGTGAAAAAAAATCAGGATATCGTCAATGTAAACGAAAACAAAGATGTCCAGCATGTCTCTCAGGACGTCATTTACTAATGCCTGAAAGACAGCTGGAGCGTTAACGAGGCCGAAAGGAAGAACCCGGTATTCAAAGTGCCCTAACAGAGTGTTAAACGCCGTTTTCCACTTGTCCCCCTCCCTGATGCGCACGAGATGGTAAGCGTTACGAAGGTCCAACTTAGTGAAAAACCTGGCTCCCTGCAGGATCTCGAAGGCTGAAGACATAAGAGGGAGCAGATAACGATTCTTAACTGTTATGTCATTCAGCCCTCGATAATCTATGCAGGGGCGCAGGGACCCGTCCTTCTTCTGAACAAAAAAAACCCCCGCTCCGGCGGGAGAGGAGGAGGGGACTATGGTACCGGCGTCGAGAGCTACAGACAAATAATCCTCGAGAGCCTTACTTCGGGAGCCGACAGAGAGTATAGTCTACCCCGGGGGGGAGTGGTTCCCGGAAGGAGATCAATACTACAATCATACGACCGGTGCGGAGGAAGAGAGGTGGCCCTGGACCGACTGAACACCGTGCGCAGATCGTGATACTCCTCCGGCACCCCCGTCAAATCACCAGGCTCCTCCTGTGAAGAAGAAACAGAGGAAACAGGAGGGATAGCAGACATTAAACATTTCACATGACAAGAGACGTTCCAGGAGAGGATAGAATTACTAGACCAATTAATAGAAGGATTATGACGAACTAGCCAGGGTTGGCCCAAAACAGGTGTAAAAGGTGAACGAAAAATTTAAAAAGAAATGGTTTCGCTATGATTACCAGAGACAGTGAGGGTTAAAGGTAGCGTTTCACGCTGAATCCTGGGAAGAGAACTACCATCCAAAGCGAACAAGGCCGTGGGATCCCTTAACTGTCTGAGAGGAATGTCATGTTCCCGAGCCCAGGTCTCGTCCATAAAACAGCCCTCCGCCCCAGAGTCTATCAAGACACTGCAGGAAGCTGACGAACCGGTCCAGCGGAGATGGACCAAAAAGGTAGTGCAGGATCTTGAAGGAGAGACCAGAGTTGTAGCGCTCACCAGTAGCCCTCCTCTTACTGATGAGCTCTGGCTTTTACTGGGCATGAAGTGACAAAATGACCAGCGGAACCGCAATAGAGACAGAGGCGGTTGGTGATTCTCCGTTCCTTCTCCTTAGCCGAGATGCGGATACCCCCCAGCTGCATAGGTTCAGAACCCGAGCCGGCAGAGGAAGGTGGTAGTGATGCGGAGAGGGGGGTAACGGAGAACGCGAGCTCCTTTCCACGAGCTCGGCGACGAAGATCAAACCGTCGCTCTATGCGAATAGCGAGTTCAATCAAGGAATCCACGCTGGAAGGAACCTCCCGGGAGAGAATCTCATCCTTAACCTCCGCGCGGAGACCCTCCAGAAAACGGGCGAGCAAAGCCGGCTCGTTCCAGTCACTGGAGGCAGCAAGAGTGCGAAACTCAATAGAGTAATCTGTTAGGGATCGATTACCTTGACATAGGGAAGACAGGGCCCTGGAAGCTTCCTCCCCAAAAACAGAACGGTCAAAAACCCGTATCATCTCCTCCTTAAAGTCCTGATACTGGTTAGTACACTCAGCCTTCGCCTCCCAGATTGCCGTGCCCCACTCACGAGCCCGTCCAGTAAGGAGAGATATGACGTAGGCGATACGAGCTGTGCTCCTGGAGTAAGTGTTGGGCTGGAGAGAAAACACAACATCACACTGAGTGAGGAACGAGCGGCATTCAGTGGGCTCCCCAGAGTAACACGGCGGGTTATTGATTCTGGGCTCCGGAGATTCGGAAGCCCTGGAAGTGGCCGGTGGATCGAGGCGGAGATGGTGAATCTGTCTTGTGAGGTCGGAGACTTGGGCGGCCAGGGTCTCAACGGCATGTCGAGCAGCAGACAATTCCTCCTCGTGTCTGCCTAGCATCGCTCCCTGGATCTCGACGGCTGAGTGGAAAGGATCCGGAGTCGCTGGGTCCATCGTGGTCAGATTCTTCTGTTGTGCAGGTGAGTGAGGACCCAAAAGCGGTTTAACAAAAATAGAGTATTTTAATGTAAACACAGGGAAGACATAGATCCTCTTCAGATGTAGATAATGGAAAAATAGACAACCCGCAGAGAGGGCGACAAATGAAACAAAAAGTCCTTCTGATAATTACAAAAGAGCCCCCTTCTTAGCAGCAGAGGAGAATAGCTGGGTTAGCGGCGACAGGCTGCAGGTCTCTCTGGGTAGGCGCGGGTCGTAGAGGAACAGTGGTACCTGATCTCACGTAGCATCAGATGAACTGGACACAGTACGAACGACAAGACAGTTAGCTGAGTACAGGATGCACTTGCCAGGCGGATTCCGACAGGACGGGACAGGACAAGGGTGAAGCAAACGAGACAATAGTTTGTTTCTGGCATGAGAAACTCAAACGAGAATCTGACAAAGAAAGAGGCAGGAACAGAGAGAGAAATAGAGACCTAATCAGAGGTAAAAAGGGAACAGGTGGGAAGAGGGTGAACGAGGTAGTTAGAGGAGATGAGGAACAGCTGGAGGAGGAGAGAAAGAGAAGGTAACCTAATACGACCAGCAGAGGGAGACAGAGTGAAGAGAAAGAACAGGAACAAGACATAACATGACAAGACATGACAGTAGGATCTTAATTTGACCAGTTTCTCACAGCACAAAAATAATTGAGCAGCAACAGGTAATGTGTGGATTTAAATTAATGGACAGTTTTGATGATATATTTTTAGCTCGGGCAAATCAAGTCTGACATTTTACATTGGAAATTAAAAACTTTAGAAGCCTTTTTAAACCTTGAATATACTACAATTTCCTGCAACAACAGGATGATCAAATGATTAAGTTCCAACATCTTTAAGACTCTGAAAGAAGTCCGTTTAGTGTGTGTAAATGAACGTGGATACTAACATTACCACTACAAAAGACCTTGGTGACAAACACACTCAATTTATTGTGGAGACAGACAGACAGACGCGCAGACAGACAGACAGACGCGCAGACAGACAGACAGACATACAGACAGACAGACAGACAGACACCATGATGTAGACAGACAATCTGTTCTGCAAGCACCTGACGCCAGCAAGTCTCTCTGCCTGAAACGGCCTGTCTCGCTTGTCTATTAATGGCTCTGAACAAGCCAATCATTTTTGAAAGTCCACTGTAGTCCGCTTGAGCAGAAGTACACAGTACACTTCAAACACATGGAGAAGCCATGCAGTAGCAGCAGTATAGCAGTACAGCAGAGAAAGCAGAACTGCCTAGCCCATTGTTAGCTGGAGGTGTCAGCAGAGTGAGATGCAGGGAAACATCAAGGCTACCATTATCCTATTTTCAAAGCACCTATGTTGGAGTGGGCAGGAAAATGTAGACTGAATGGAATGGAAGACAATGAGAATGGAATGAATGACATTTGATGGAAGGCAGGCGGCGACCGGCCTAGCCATTAATTGCTTGTGAAAGCTCACATGGGAGAAGAGATTGAACAGCATTACCAGAACATTTTTATAATGTTGGAGTAGTTAGATTGAGACCATCAGGAGGGAGGGGATTGAGTCAGGCTCTTGTTGTGTTCATTCTCTCTGTATGTACTAGTCTATAAATGTTCATTTTACAGACACATACTAAACGATCAAGATACCTTATGTCAATCAGTACCTAACATATTCTGCATTCAAAATGGCACTCTGTTCCCTTTATAGTGCACTATATACATGTATACATTTGGATCTTCATTTGGTCACCATGTTGCAGGAGAACTTGTAAAACTTGTAGTGTATTTGAGGTTTAAAAAGGCTTCAGACTTGATTTTCCCCTACGAAAAATGTATCAACCGTTACAAAATTATTTATAATCCACATAATAATTCACATTTCCTGTTGCTGCAGGATTATTTCCCTGCGGTAGCAAACTGCTTAAAATGAAGATCCTACATCTGAAGGGAATAGGGTGCCATGTGGGACGGATTGTCTCTTCTCCTTTTGTCAGGCAACAGAAGCAACTGTGGCTGAGTCTCAGGTCTGGCCTTCAGAACATGCAGATGGAGACGTGATGGGCTGAATGAAATTACTTATCGTCAAGATGAGACCATCTCAAAGACATGCAGGACATGCACTTTGTGCTCCATTTCTCAAATTGGAGGAGCAATTAGTCATGCAACATTCGTGCAAAATATTGTTGAACATGAAAACTTCACATAAAAAAAGCACAATATTTCTAGTCTTATTTATAGAGGACTTTTGTTTCAGATCACGTAGGTGTATAAAACCATCACCAAACTGCTAAAGAATATTGTTCTGTACAGCAGAATCTTCACAAGGCTTTGTTTACACTCCAGGGTTATACTTCATATTCTGTGTGGTGTGCCGCAGTACACTAAAGCCACGGACAAAATAATCTG
This sequence comes from Oncorhynchus clarkii lewisi, assembly GCF_045791955.1. NCBI lineage: Eukaryota > Metazoa > Chordata > Actinopteri > Salmoniformes > Salmonidae > Oncorhynchus > Oncorhynchus clarkii. The sequence goes on along the minus strand of NC_092176.1, from coordinate 29,617,671 downwards.
GTGTGTTTAATCTATTATTCAAATGTGATTAATGACTCCTTTGACTATAGCTCAAGGTATTATCATTCAAACTGTTCTCTCTCATTGTGCCTGAGCCTTCCGTTTACACAAAGGCTCCCCACAGCTCCATGAGTCTCTGAATTTGCCGATTAGCCTAAGTTATAATACTGCAGCTGTACTGTCTCCTGATCTTCCTACATCAACAATACATGTCTGACTGCTGGAAGGATGTGGGAGGTTTATTATATCAAATCAATTTTGGTTTCTTGCTCAGCAATTGAAATAGCCTTAAGATTTTGACGTTTTTTGTTCTGCAGAGGTATAATGTTGTTACTGGCTCACTCCAGTGGGACTCCAAACCCTTGAACTCTAATTCTTGTAATCCTTTCAACGCCAGATGACTGTCAAACACAAGTAAAGTCCAGACCTGGGGGGTAAAAGGGTGGGAACCCCCCCCCCCCCTCCCACCCCCCCCCCCCTCCCAATCCCTTTATATCCCTGTTAACGTGCAGCGTGCACTGCGTTTGCATTTTCTGTCTGGAATGGAGACGATAAAGTGTTGGAGGAACAACCGCAGCATGCTGATTAGAGGAGTGGTGATCTCGGAGCCAATGTTTTAACAGAGTATGTATCGTTTTATCTGACAGACCCACAATTCATCATGGTAAATTCATACAAAAACACAGAGGAGTGGGCTCACTCCACCAATTATCACATGAATGAGCTTTGTATGGAGCACACACACACACGCACACACACACACACACACACACACACACACACACACACACACACACACACACACACACACACACACACACACACACACACATACCATTCTGAAAGTTGGCAGCATGTAACAAAGACCCAAACAAAAGAGAGTCATTCTTATCCATACCAGCGTTTCCCTCTCACCATCTCAATTTTGCCCATAGCCAGACAGATTAATGGGTATCCCGTTACATAACTGGAGGACTTTCTTCTCAAATGTTTGGTTTGGAAGCATCCTGACCTCAGGAGCGAGCTAAAAAGTGTTATAATTATCTTATTTTCCTTTCCTTGTTTTAGTAAAATAGTAAACCCACGTGCAGTAAATGAAACAGAGACAGAGAGACTTAAAGAAAGTAGTAACAATGAATTCAATTCATTCCCTACTGCAGGTTTGGCTGCAGGACTGGAGAGCAAAATTGAATCGTTGGTTAATGAGGAAAAGGCTGAACAAAACTTTACTGTAGAAAACTTCACGAAACACAGTCCAAACACAAAAAAATAGCTTTCTTACAGACCCCTACTATACAGCAGCCAAAACTGGCCCGTGAGTGATTTCTTTTGGCCCCCCAAAGATTTTATCACAAAATTCTAATAATAATACATATATTTTGGGGGGGGGTTTCTTTGTCAACACAGTCATTGTCAATACAGTTATTGTAAATTACATTACATTTTTGACGTGACAATTCCATAAGGATTTGGCAAGAGAACAGAGACAGACTGGCACCCAGGCTAGAGTACTGTCCACACTGACCTGTGGCTAGAAAACATGTAATAAGGGACCATGAAAATATAATCTAGATTGTTTTTCTATGTAAGGGACTAGGTTGGAAAGGTAGAGGGTTACTGTCGACACTGACATGTGGCTACTGCAGCATGGGATCATATAAATAGATTGAGGGGACACTCAATATGTCCGAAAGTACTCCCGTTATAGCATAACTGACCTGAATGGGGATGCCTGCTCTATTTATTCTAATTCTATGAATTGGCTAAGAGGAGATAGCGGTGACCTGTCCACACCGACCTGTTGTTGCGGAGATGGTGGTGGGGCCGCTCTGCCTGCGTCCCCTCTCAGCAGTCAGGGTGATGGTGTACAACATGCCGGGCGTCAAGTTCCTCATGGTGTACTTGACGTCTATAGAGAAGGGTGTCACCTCAGCCCTTCTCCCATCGGCTGACACGTACTCCAGCTTGTACTTGTCAATCTTAGCCACCGGCTTCTGCCACACCAGTACCATCTCAGTCTCAGAGGAAGACTCCACCTCCAGGTTCTTAGGAGCATCCAACGCTGAAGAGAAGAACATAGAAGGAGAATATATAATATAGAAGGAGAATATAGAAGGAGAATATAGAATATAGAAGAAGAGTATAGAATATAGTAGGATAATATAGAATATTGAAGGAAAATATAGAATATAGAAGGAGAATATAGAACACAGAAGGAGAGTATAGAATATAGAAGAATAACATAGAATAAAGAAGGAGAATATAGAAGGAAATATAGAATATAGAAGGAGAATATAGAATATAGAATATAGAAGGAGAATATATAAGGAAAATATAGAATATTTAAGGAGACTATAGAATATAGAAGGAGAATATAGAATATAGAAGGAAAATATAGAATATACAAGGAGAAGATAGAATATACAAGGACAATATAGAAGGGGAGTATAGAATATAGAAGGAGAGTATATTTCAAATAGTGCAAGACAAGTGCAAATAACCATTTGTGAATTGTAGGAGGCAAATAGTCGAATGGGGGTTATTTTTAGTACATGATCGTAAACAAAAACAATGCATTTCTTTACATACAGAAAAAGGTCATAGCTCTCACCTGTAACAGCATTGGTGGTGGTAGGAAGGCTCTCACGCTCACTCTTCACAGCTGTCACTCCCATCCCATACTCTGTCCCAGCTCTCAGGCCTACACAACACACAGACGAAGAACACTTATCGTACCGGATGTATGCAAACAGAGCATGAGAACAAAAACATGTTATTGTATTTTTAATATCAAATATTTATCAATGAAAACAATATGTTTAAAGTTTTATATTAAAACACCCAGCTGTTTGCAGGTGAAAAAGACCGAAGCTCTTCAAGGCTTTTAAAGCTACAGTGGGGAGAACAAGTATTTGATACACTGCCGATTTTGCAGGTTTTCCTACTTACAAAGCATGTAGAGGTCTGTAATTTCTATCATAGGTACACTTCAACTGTGAGAGACGGAATCTAAAACAAAAATCCAGAAAATCACATTGTATGATTTTTAAGTAATCAATTTGCATTTAATTGCATGACATAAGTATTTGATAACCTACCAACCATTAAGAATTCCGTCTCTCACAGACCTCACAGTTTTTCTTTATTAACTTCTTAAGGTATAGGGGCAGCATTTTCACTTTTGGATAAATAGCGTGCCCAATTTCAACTTCCTGCTACTCATGCCAATAATATAGGATATGCATACTATTATTAGATTTGGATAGAAAACACTCTGGAGTTTCTAAAACTGTTTGAATCATGTCTGTGGGTATAACAGAACTTATGTAGCAGGCAAAACCCAGAAGACTATCCGTTCAGAATTCTTTTTTTTTAGGTCTCTGTCTGTTCAGTGGGTTCTCATTGGGAAACGATATTTCTTAGGAACTTGTTTTCAGTTCCTACCACTTCCACTGGATGTCACCAGTCTTTGGAATTTGGTTCAGGTTATTATTTTGTGCAATAAAGAAGTACGGCCATCTAGGAACTGCGTAACACTGTTGAGAGTTGCGCAGGACTTGAAAAGTAGCTTGGTTTGTTGTCTTCCTGAATTGAACACAGATAGACCCGTCTTCAATTTGATCGATTATTAACGTTTAAAAATACCTAAAGTTGTATAACAAAAGTAGTTTGAAATGTTTGGCAAAGTTTACAGGCAACTTTTGAAATATTTTGTAGTGACGTTGCGATATTTGGAGCTGTTTTTTTCTAGATCAAACGCGCCAAATAAATGGACATTTTGGATATACATGGACGGAATTAATCGAACAAAAGGACCAATTGTGATGTCAATCAAACAGACTCAATCAAACAGACATCAGGGATACAATTGTAGACCTGCACAAGGCTGGGATGGGCTACAGGACAATAGGCAAGCAGCTTGGTGAGAAGGGAACAACTCTTGGCGCAATTATTAGAAAATGGAAGAAGTTCAAGATGACGGTCAATCACCCTCAATCTGGAGCTCCATGCAAGATCTCACCTCGTGGGGCATCAATGATCATGAGGAAGGTGAGGGATCAGCCCAGAACTACACGGCAGGACCTGGTCAATGACCTGAAGAGAGCTGGAACCACAGTCTCAAAGAAAACCATTAGTAACACACTACGCCGTCATGGATTCAAATCCTGCAGCGCATGCAAGGTCCCCCTGCTCAAGCCAGCGCATGTCCAGGCCCGTCTGTAGTTTGCCAATGACCATCTGGATGATCCAGAGGAGGAATGGGAGAAGGTCATGTGGTCTGATGAGACAAAAATATAGCTTTTTGGTCTAAACTTTACTCGCCGTGTTTGGAGGAAGAAGAAGGATGAGTACAACCCCAAGAACACCATCCCAACCGTGAAGCATGGAGGTGGAAACATCATTCTTTGGGGATGCTTTTCTGCAAAGGGGACAGGACGACTGCACTGTATTGAGGGGAGGATGGATGGGGACATGTACCGCGAGATGTTGGCCAACAACCTCCTTCCCTCAGTGAGAGCATTGAAGATGGGTCGTGGCTTTGTTTTCCAGCATGACAACAACCCGAAACACACAGCCAGGGCAACTAAGGAGTGGCTCCGTAAGAAGCATTTCAAGGTCCTGGAGTGGCCTAGCCAGTCTCCAGACCTGAACCCAATAGAACATCTTTGGAGGGAGCTGAAAGTCCGTATTGCCCAGCGACAGCCCCGAAACCTGATAGATATGGAGAAGGTCTGTATGGAGGAGTGGGCCAAATTCCCTGCTGCAGTGTGCAAACCTGGTCAAGAACTACAGGAAACGTATGATCTCTGTAATTGTAAACAAAGGTTTCTGTACCAAATATTAAGTTCTGCTTTTCTGATGTATCAAATACTTATGTCATGCAATAAAATGCAAATTGATTACTTAAAAATCATACAATGTGATTTTCTGGATTTTTGTTTTAGATTCCGTCCCTCACATTTGAAGTGTACCTATGATAAAAAATGACAGACCTCTACATGCTTTGTAAGTAGGAAAACTTGCAAAATTGGCAGGGTATCAAATACTTCTCCCCACTGTATAGTTGAAGTTGTGCCTTCAAAAGCTAGTCACAGTTAAAAGTTGTTCAAGCAGGAAAATGGATAATTAACTTAATAAACATGGGTCTGTCGGACATTTGAAGTTTGTTGTGATTGTAGCTGCTACATCTGGACAATAGATTTTATTACCAGACTTCTCTGGTCTCTACTCCTCCCGTGACGGGGTCTGAGACGCCGAAGTTTCCCACCAATTGCTCTGAGAAATTGAACACCCTAGTTATTGGCGACTCTATTACCCGCAGTATTAGACTTAAAGCTAATCATCCAGCGATCATACACTGTTTACCAGGGGGCAGGGCTACCGATGTTAAGGCTAATCTGAAAATGGTACTGGCTAAAGCTAAAACTGGCGAGTGTATTGTTATCCACGTCGGCACCAACGATGTTAGGATGAAACAGTCAGAGGTCACCAAGTGCAACATTGCTTCAGCCTATACATCAGCTAGAAAGATGTGTCGGCATCTAGTAATTGTCTCTGGCCCCCTCCCAGTTAGGGGAGTGATGAGCTCTACAGCAGAGTCTCAAAACTCAATCGCTGGTTGAAAACTGTTTTCTGCCCCTCCCAAAAGATAGAATTTGTAGATAATTGGCCTTCTTTCTGGGACTCACCCACAAACAGGACCAAGCCTGGTCTGTTGAGGAGTGACGGACTCCATCCTAGCTGGAGGGTTGCTCTCATCTTATCTACCAACATAGACAGGGCTTTAACTCCTCTAGCTCCACAATGAAATAGTGTGCAAGCCAGGCAGCAGGCTGGTAGCCTGCCTGCCAGCTTAATGGAGTCTGCCACCAGCACAGTCAGTGTAGTCAGCTCAGCTATTCCCATTGAGACTGTGGCTGTGCCTCGACCTAGGTTGGTCAAAACTAAACATGGCGGTGTTCTCCTTAGCAATCTCACTAGACTAAAGACCTCCTCCATTCCTGCCATTATTGAAAGAGGTCGTGATACCTCACATCTCAAAATAGGGCTACTTAATGTTAGATCCCTCACTTCAAAGGCAGTTATAGTCAATGAACTAATCACTGATCATAATCTTGATGTGATTGGCTTGACTGAAACATGGCTTAAGCCTGATGAATTTACGGTGTTAAATGAGGCCTCACCTCCTGGTTACACTAGTGACAATATCCCCCGTGCATCCCTCAAAGGCGGAGGTGTTGCTAACATTTACGATAACAAATTTCAATTTACAAAACAACCCCCAACCTTTTTCATCTTTTGAGCTTCTAGTCATGAAATGTATGCAGCCTACTCAATCACTTTTTATAGCTACTGTTTACAGGCCTCCTGGGCCATATACAGTGTTCCTCATTGAGTTCCCTGAAATCCTATCAGACCTTGTAGTCATAGCAGATAATATTCAAATTTTTGGTGATTTTAATATTCACATGGAAAAGTCCACAGACCCACTCCAAAAGGCTTTCGGAGCCATCATCGACTCAGTGGGTTTTGTCCAACATGTCTCTGGACCTACTCACTTTCACAGTCACAGTCATACTCTGGACCTAGTTTTGTACCATGGAATAAATGTTGTGGATCTTAATGTTTTTCCTCATAATCCTGGACTATCGGACCACCATTTTATTACGTTTGCAATCGCAACAAATAATCTGCTCAGACCCCAACCAAGGAGCATCAAAAGGCCCTTCCAGACTCCCTCTGCCTACCCAAGGACGTCAGAGGACACAAATAAGTTAACCACCTAATTGAGGAACTAAATTTAACCTTGCGCAATACCCAAGATGCAGTTGCACCCCTAAAAACTAAAAACATTTGTCATAAGAAACTAGCTCCCTGGTATACAGAAAATACCCGAGCTCTGAAGTAAGCTTCCAGAAAAATGGAACAGAAATGGCGCCACACCAAACTGGAAGTCTTCCGACTTGCTTGGAAAGACAGTACCGTGCAGTATCGAAGAGCCCTTACTGCTGCTCCACCAAACTGGAAATCTTCCTACTTGCTTGGAAAGACAGTACCGTGCAGTATCGAAGAGCCCTCACTGCTCGATCATCCTATTTTTCCAACTTAATTGAGGAAAATAAGAACAATCCTACATTTATTTTTGATACTGTTGCAAAGCTAACTAAAAAGCAGTATTCCCCAAGTGAGGATGGCTTTCACTTCAGCAGTAATAAATTCATGAACTTCTTTGAGGAACAGATCATGATCATTAGAAAGCAAATTACGGACTCCTCTTTAAATCTGCGTATTCTTCCAAAGCTCAGTTGTCCTCAGTCTGCACAACTCTGCCAGGACCTAGGATCAAGAGAGACACTCAAGTGTTTTAGTACTATATCTCTTGACACAATGATGAAAATAATCATGGCCTCTAAACCTTCAAGCTGCATACTGGACCCGATTCCAACTAAACTACTGAAAGAGCTGCTTCCTGTGCTTGGCCCTCCTATGTTGAACATAATAAACGGCTCTCTATCCACCGGATGTGTACCAAACTCACTAAAAGTGGCAGTAACAAAGCCTCGCTTGAAAAAGCCAAACCTTGACCCAGAAAATATGAAAAACTAATCAGCCTATATCGAATCTTCCATTCCTCTCAAAAATGTTAGAAAAAGCTGTGACACCGCAACTCACTGCCTTCCTGAAGACAAACAACGTATATGAAATGCTTCAGTCTGGTTTAAGACCCCATCAAAGCACTGAGACTGCACTTGTGAAGGTGGTAAATTACCTTTTAATGGCGTCAGACCGAGGCTCTGCATCTGTCCTCGTGCTCCTAGACCTTAGTGCTGCTTTTGATACCATCGATCACCACATTCTTTTGGAGAGATTGGAAACCCAAATTGGTCAACACGGACAAGTTCTGTCCTGGTTTAGATCTTATCTGTCGGAAAGATATCAGTTTGTCTCTGTGAATGGTTTGTCGGCTGCTAGAATCCTGACTAGAACCAAAATATTGGATCATATTACTCCAGTGCTAGTCTCCCTACACTGGCTTCCTGTCAAGGCAAGGGTTAATTTCAAGGTTTTACTGCTAACTTACAAAGCATTACATGGGCTTGCTCCTACCTATCTCTCTGATTTGGTCCTGCCGTACATACCTGCACATACGCTATGGTCACAAGACGCAGGCCTCCTAATTATCCCTAGAATTTCTAAGCTGGAGGCAGGGCTTTCTCCTATAGAGCTCAATTTTTACGGAATGGTCGGCCTACCCATGTGAGAGACACAGACTCAGTCTCAACCTTTAAGTCTTTACTGAAGACTCATCTCTTCAGTACATCATATGATTGAGTGTAGTCTGGACCAGGAGTGTGAAGGTGAACGGAAAGGCTCTGGAGCAACGAACAGCACTTGCTGTCTCTGCCTGGCTGGTTCCCCTCTCTCCACTGGGATTTTCTGCCTCTAACCCTATTACAGGAGCTGAGTCACTGGCTTACTGGTGCTCTTCCATGCCGTCCCTGGGAGGGGTATGTCACTTGAGTGGGTTGAGTCACTGACGTGATCGTCCTTTCTGGGTTGGTGCCCCCCCTTGGGTTGTGCCATGGCGGAGATCTTTGTGGGCTATACTCGGCCTTGTCTCAGGATGGTAAGTTGGTGGTTGAAGATATCCCTCTAGTGGTGTGGGGGCTGTGCTTTTTTCGAAAGTGGGTGGGGTTATATCCTGCCTGTTTGGCCCTGTCCGGGGGTATCATCGGATGGGGCCACAGTGTCTCCTGACCCCTCCTGTCTCAGCCTCCAGTATTTATGCTGCAGTAGTTTATGTGTCGGGGGGCTAGGGTCAGTCTGCTATATCTGGAGTACTTCTCCTGCCTTTTCTGGTGTCCTGTGTGATTTGAAGTATGCTCTCTCTAATTCTCTCTTTCTCTCTTTCTTCTTTCTTTCTTTCTTTCTTTCTTTCTTTCTTTATTTCTTTCTCTCTCTCTCTCTCTCTCTCTCAGAGGACCTGAGCCCTAGGACCATGCCTCAGGACTACCTGGCATGAGGACTCCTTGCTGTCCCCAGTCCACCTGGCCGTTTTGCTGCTCCAGTTTCAACTGTTCTGCCTGCGGCTATGGAACCCTGACCTGTTCGCCGGACGTGCTACCTGTCCCAGACCTGCTGCTTTCAACTCTCTTGAGACAGCAGCAGCAGAAGAGATACTCTTAATGATCGGCTATGAAAAGCCAACTGACATTTGCTCCTGAGGTGCTGACTTTTTGCACCTTCGACAACTACTGTGATTATTATTATTTGACCATGCTGGTCATTTATGAACATTTGAACATCTTGGCCATGTTCTGTTATAATCTCCACCCTGCACAGCCAGAAGAGGACTGGCCACCCCTCATAGCCTGGTTCCTCTCTAGGTTTCTTCCTAGGTTTAGGCCTTTCTAGGGTGTTTTTCCTAGCCACCGTGCTTCTACACCTGCATTGCTTGCTGTTTGGGGTTTTAGGCTGGGTTTCTGTACAGCACTTTGAGATATCAGCTGATGTAAGAAGGGCTATATGAATAAATTTGATTTGATTTGATTTAATTGCCTTGCTAATAGATTGATGCATAATTGGGTTTATTTTCAGCCTCTTCATTTTGGAACCTCTATCTGCTCTGATTGATCTAGAAGAGGCGCTGTATGGGGCAGAAACAACATTTGCTATGATATAAGAGGCTTTGAGATCCTTTTAGTCCGGCTATGTGGCCGCGCTGTGCGGTGCAATTAAGAGCCCTCAGTCCAACGGCCTTCATTTCCTTTATTAACTCCCACAGAGGTCACTAGGCAACCAGGCACAAGAAGCATGAAATTACACCTAACGCAGAGGAAACTCATTATCAATAAAATCACAAGCGTGAAGGCAATTACAGATAATAACTGTGTGAAAAAAGTGCTGAGGTTTGTGAGGAGCGGAGAGGAGCGGAGGGGGACCGGGGAGGCCAGTCAGCTGAATAGAAGCACTGGATGCATCCCAAATGGCACCTTATTCCATATATAGTGCACTACTTCTGACCAGAGCCTATAGCCAGATGGTCCCTGATCAAAAGTAGTGCACTATATAGGGAATAGGATGGCATTTTGGGACACAGCAATGCCTTATTTACAGGGGATGGGTCTCCCAAGAACAAAGAGCGGGCCCCAGACAAAGACACTATTACCCGTTTGGAACTTTTTTTTTCTCAGCCAGGGAGCTTAATCCGTTGATGCAGTGGCACATGGTATACAAAAAGAGTCTGTCCGCCCGCCGGACTCAAAACATGGAGTATAATGGGAACCGGTGCAGGAGGATAAAAATAGGCCCTCCCTGCATTTCTTGTTAAACCAGGATGAATCTCACATTGAAGTAGTAGTGTTATTCCATTTAAGGCCTGAATGCAATCTCCCTTGAGCTGTTTTATAATAAAACAAAGCAGCCCAAACAAAGCAGCCCATCTGTAAATAAGTGTATTGAATTTAATAACGACAATTTAGAAGGAGGGCCGCAAACGCTTGGCAGCAGAACAGTTGGCAGAGCGAGGCTGCCGTTTACATTGAAAAACAATATACACTATATATACAGCAATATGTGGACACCCCTTCAAATTAGTAGATTCAGCTATTTCAGCCTCACCCATTGCTGACAGGTGTATAACATCAAGAACACAGCAATGCAATCTCCATAGACAAATATTGGCAGTAGAATGGCCTTACTGAAGAGCTCAGTGACTTTCAAGTTGGCACCGTCATAGGATGTCACCTTTCCAACAAGTCAGTTCGTCAAATTTCTGCCCTGCTAGAGCTGCCCCGGTCAACATATGTGCTGTTATTGTGAAATGGAAGCAACAATGGCTAAGCCGCAAAGTGGGAGGACACACAAGCTCACAGAACGGGACCGGTGAGTGCTGAAGTGCGTAGTGTGACAAAAACCGCCTGTCCTCGGTTGCAATATTCACTACTGAGTTCCAAACTGCCTGTGGAAGCAACGTCAGCACAAGAACTGTTCGTCGGAAACTTGATGAAATGGGTTTCCATGGCCGAGCAGCCGCACACAAGCCTAAGATGACCATGCTCAATGCCAGGCGTTGGCTGGAGTGGTGTAACATCCGCTGTCATTGGACACTGGAGCAGTGGAAACTTGTTCTCTGGAGTAATGAATCACACTTCACCATCTGGCAGTCCGATGGACGAATTGGAACACTGATTGCGAGCCAGGCCTAATTGCCCAACATCAGTGCCCGACCTCACTAATGCTTTTGTGGCTGAATGGGTGCAAGTACCCGCAGCAATGTTCCAACATCTAGTGGAAAAGCCTTACCAGAAGAGTGGAGGCTGTTATAACAGCAAAGGGGGACCAACTCCATATTAATGCCCATGATTTTTGGAATGAGATGTTCGACAAGCAGGTGTCCACATACTTTTGGTCATGTAGTGTATATTCATTTACACAAAGAGAGGACGGTTGTTTTATAGCTGTTCTCACATTGATTGTTTTTTTAAGAGGTAACAACAAAAATATCTAAAAACTGAAAATTCACAGATATTACACAACACCACCACCAAAAGCATCCTGTTATAACTAGACTAGTGGAGGGGCTCTGTCTTACTAGTGATCTTGAACAAAGGAAAAGGAGCAGTTGCCACTACCTTGCTCTACAACCAAGGTGCATGAACTGAGGAGTAAACGGAAGAGAAGAGGAATTCTTGGAAGGGGTACTCTTGGAGGGCAGTTGGAGTTGATAAAAACACATAGTTATTGATATAACTAACATGTTTCGGCCCTTACAGTTCATCAGGGTTTTACAGATATGTAGTAAAATGAGATCACTTACCAGTGATCTTGGCCTGGGTGGTGTCCAGGGGTCCGGTAGGGAACAACAGCTCTCCATGGTCTCCTCCAGAGAGGGGGCCATATTTGATGCGGTAGTTGTCTACTTGAGCCTGGCTGTTCTTCCACTCCAGAGTAATGCTCTCGTCAGTCAGCTCTACCGTCTGCAGGTCCCGCGGGGCATCCAGGTCTGGAACACATCCAGTCATAGATCAGGCAGGGGGGAATGTCATGATCCCCTCGCAAATACAATACGATGTGTGGTCCAGACCCCAGTTGAGAACAGACCAACACTTTTTGATCTAGGATGTGGCCCCCTGGGCAAAATGACTTTGACACCCCTGGCCTAGTTGATCAAAGATACTGGACAGTTTTTAATCAATTTTTTAAGCTTATTGGATGTTTATTTTAATTTAATCTAAATGTATAACAGCTAAAGGGTAAGACATGAACATATAAACATTTCAATAATCAACATTACCTTTATTCTAATCAAAGACCCAGCAAACAAATTATTACACATACATCATTTTGATATTGTGCTGTTTAAAGAGATCCACACTTCCAGCCACTTTCCCCAAATTCCCATGTTTTCCAGAAATCCCGGTTTAACGATTTCCAGATTTCCTGCTTATTCCTTCCCGATTCCAGGTTTTTCCAGAAATCCCAGTTGGAGCATTCATGGATATCCTGTTTATTCCCTCCTGATTCAAAGATTTCTGGAAAACTTTTGCAACCCTAGTGTTGTATAGTTTGCTTGTCCCTGATGGGCCCTGGTGCACTATAAATTGAATAAGGTGCCAAATGGAATACAACTCTTGTCTTACCTGTTAAGAAGGTCTCAGATACAGGCACGCTGGTCGTCTCTCCCCTCTTGGCCATGAGCGACACCTCATACTCTGTGTCAGGGTTCAGGCTGTCCAGGTGGTGCTGTGTGTCGCTGGAGGACAGCTCCACTGTGTTCCTGTCTGAGGGGTTGTCGCTGGGCCCATAGGACACTCTCACCCCATCCACCATGGCCACAGGCAGGAACCAGGTCACCAGCGCTGTGGTGTCCGTTACATCACGCAAATTCACCTCTCTAGGAGAATCGATCTCTGGGGAGAGAGGAGGTGGGGAGTGTGAATACAGGGTGCGATATGCATACAGCTCTATGGTACCTGGTCAAATGTATTGCGCTATATAGGGAATAGGGTGCAGTTTAGGTCGCACCCCAGGACTGAGAACATTTAGTTAGCATTCATTATGTTTTTCATGTAGAGCAGCATTTCCCAAACTAAGTCCTCGAGTCCCCAGGGGGTGCACATTTTGGTTTTTGCCATAACACTACACAGCTGATTCAAATGATCAAACTTGATGATTAGTTGATTATTTTAATCAGCTGTGTAGTGCTAGAGCAAAAACCAAAACGTGCACCCCTTGGGGTCCCGAGAACCGAGTTTGGTCAGAGAAAGGGGTTTATTAAGGCAGGTTGTCTATTTTTAATAAGGTGATACTGGGTGCAGGTGTCCTGGTAAAATGCCATGGATAGGGCAGAGAGACTTGGAATATGATTGAAATAGTTTGAGCTCTCATCAGAGCCTTTGTTACAGGGTTGAATATGAATAGTGACAGGATTTACTACCAATAATCATTTGAAAATGAACTATGTTTTCTTTTAGGCATCCATGCATGACATTATTAATTTAAGTACAGATCAAAACCCAGAGCATGAAAGGCACTTTCCCTAGATTATGATGGAATGGATTTGTCAAAATTAGCAACTTCAGGAAAGTCAACCTTCTGCAGAAGAAAGATAAAACAGGGAATCTGCACTGGAGCTTAACATAGATTTAACCGCCAATGAGATTGGCTGGCTGTGTGTGTGTGTGTGTGTGTGTGTGTGTGTGTGTGTGTGTGTGTGTGTCGTTCGAGGGTTGTGATTGTTTCCTGGGAGGATGATGGCTTCCCATGAGCCGGAGTGGTCCCTCCCTCCCTCCCACACAAACACACACCATGGGGGAGGGGATGTGGGAGGGCATGGGGGAGGGGATCTCTCCATGCAATTAGTCCCACAGAATGCCAATCCCACTACACTATGTCTATGTGACTATTAAAACCTACCCTAATCAGAAACCATGTATAGATGAAACCATATATAGATGAAGGCATTTGCGCAAAGCTGAATGTGCGAGCCATCACATTCAATGATGGAAAGATGACTAGGAATATGACCGAATATAAACAGTGTAGTTATTCCCTCTGCAAGGCAATCAAACAAGTGGAATGTTGGTATAGGGACAAAGTAGAGTTGCAATTCAACGGCTCAGACACGAGACGTATGTGGAAGGGTCTACAGGCAGTTATGGACTACAAAAAGAAACCCAGCCAAGTCACGGGCACCGACGTCTTGCATCCAGAAAAACTAAACACCATTGCCCGCATTGAGGATAATACAGTGTCACCGACGCGGCCCGCTAACAGGGACTGCGGGCCCCCCTCTCCTTCTCCGTGGCCGACATGAGTAAGACATTTAAACGTGTTAACCCTCGCAAGGCTGCTGGCCCAGACGGCGTCCATAGCCGCGTCCTCAGAGCATGCGCAGACCAGCTGGCTGGTGTGTTTACGGACATATTCAATTGCTCCCTATCCCAGTCTGCTGCACCCACATGCTTCAAGATGGCTACCATTGTTCCTATACCCAAGAATGCAAAGATAACTGAACTAAATGACTATCGCGTCGTAGCACTCACCTCTGTCATCCTGGAGTGCTTTGAGAGACTAGTCAAGGATCATATCACCTCCACCTTACTTGCCACCTTAGGCCCACTTCAGTTTGCAAACCGCCCCAACAGGTCCACAGACGATGCAATCGCCATCACACCGCACACTCCCCTATCCCATCTGGACAAGAGGAATACCTATGTAAGCATGTTGTTCATTGACTACAGCTCAGCAATCAACACCATAGTACCCTCCAAGCTCATCATTAAGCTTAAGGCCCTGGGTCTCAACCCCGCCCTGTGCAATTGTGTCCTGGACTTTCTGACGGGCCACCCCCAGGTGGTGAAGGTAGGAATCAACATCTCCACTTCACTGATCCTCAACACTGGGGCCCCACAAGGGTACGTGCTCAGCCCCCTCCTGTACTCCCTGTTCACCCATGACTGCGTGGCCATGCACGCCTCCAGCTCAATCATCAAGTTTACAGATGACACAACAGTAGCGGGCTTGATTACCAACAACGACGAGACAGCCTACAGGGAGGAGGTGAGGGCACATGGAGTGTGGTGTCAGGAAAACAACCTCTAACCTAACGTCAACAAAACAAGGGAGATGATCGTGGACTTCAGGAAACAGCAGAGGTAGCACCCCAGCCTACAGGGAGGAGGTGAGGGCACTCGGAGTGTGGTGTCAGGAAAACAACCTCTCACTCAACATCAACAAAACAAAGGAGATGATCGTGGACTTCAGGAAACAGCAGAGAGAGCACTCCTCTATCCACATTGACAGGACAATAGTGGCGAAGGTGGAAAGTTTTAAGTTCCTCTGCATACACATCGCGGACAAACTGAAATGGTCCAACCACACAGACAGTGTGGTGAAGAAGGATCAACAGGAGGCTGAAGAATTTTGGCTTGTCACCTAAAACCCTCACAAACGTTTACAGATGCACAATTCAGAGCGCCCTGTCGGGCTGTATCACCGCCTGGTATGGCAACTGCGCCTCCCTCAACCACAAGACTCTCCAGAGGGTGCGTGCGGTCAGCACAACGCATCACCAGGAGCAAACTACCTGCCCTCCAGGACACCTACAGCACTCGATATCACAAGGAAGGCAAAAAAAATCATCAAGGACAACCACCACCCATCCCACTGCCTGTTCATCCCGCTATCATCCAGAAGGCGAGGTCAGTACAGGTGCATCAAAGCACGGACCGAGATACTGAAAAACAGCTTCTATCTCAAGGCCATCAGACTGTTAAACAGCCATCACTAACACAGAGGCTGCTGCCTACATACAGACTCAAATCACTGGCCACTTTAATAAATGCATCACTAGTCACCTAAAAAAATGACACTTTAATAATGTTTACATGTCTTACATTACTCATCTCAGATGTATATACTGTATTTTATACCATCTACTGCATCTTGCCAATCCGTTTGGCCATCGCTCATCCATATATTTATATATACATATTCCTATTCCATCTCTTTACATTTGTGTATTAGGTAATTGTGAAATTGTTAGATTACTTGTTGGATATTGCTGCACTGTCTGAACTAGAAGCACAAGCATTTCGCTACACTCGCATTAGCATCTGCTAACCATGTGTATGTGACCAATAACATTTGATTTGATTTGATTTGATGTGGCATGAGTCTGTGTGTTTTAATGGCAGACATAGAGGGGCCTTGAGCTACATGGAGATCTAGGTAACATAATCCCAGTGCTGTTGTGTAAAAGTCTGTTTGTGTGTGTTTATGCGTGTGCGTGCATGTGTGTGCACGCATGTGTGCAAGCACACGTGTGTGTACGGTGTGTGTATGCGTGTCTCAGGTTCCAATGTTCAACAGCTCAACAGCTCCATAAACTTTAAACACGGACATGCTAGTCCTATAGTGTCAGTCAACGCTATAATGTACAAACTACCCTCCGATAAAGAGGAAGGGGGGCGTATAAGAGGAGAATGTCAGGTAGCTAGTGGCTTAGTTCTGTTTACTCTGGGAAAGCGAATGCATTTTTCAAACCATAAATAAGCAGAGATAGCCTGACCTTGAATTGGGATAGAGGTGAGGCAATAAAGGTTAGTACAGAAACCTGTGAAGAACATTTGCTTCAGGATATTGAAATGTCTTTACTCTGATTTGTTGAAAGATAACTCTTGCAAGGGCAGGGGTGAAAGCTCCTAGTCTGTTCAGCTCCCATGTCAGCGCTGGCATGTTCGATTAAAAACCATGAGCTGGCGCACACCCAGGAAAAATAGTTTGTGTGGAGGTGCTGACTAATGGCGAATGAACTATAAACTATCAAAAGAAAGAAAGTCGCACACTCCATGTTTAAACTCCCAGCAATTTAACAGGTATTTGCCAACATTTCGGCATCACTGTCCCTTCCTCTGGGTAATGTCTTGAATACTTGAACCAGGTTATGTAGACACACAGTGCAATTAGTGTAACCAATGACAGTGGTGAGGGGTGTGTCTTAATGATTAAGTTAATTAAAATTAATTTGTGAAACTGTTAAAAAAATAGTATATGGCATATTAAATATATTACACTATTGTTATCATATAGAAACATAATGGAATATTGTACATCATATTAGCATCAACATATGTTGGTTATTTCATTCAATTTCACATAATCATTTCGTACTTAATTTCATATTTGTTACATGTAATCTTTTGGTTCAACCTGAATGTATAATGAGCACCATCAAACAGAGGGAACATATTAGGTGTACTCTAAATCACAAAAAAATAAATTGAATTTCTATGTGTGAAATTTCCCAAGATACCAACTTTCTATACAGTCGCGAAATTACACAAACAAGTGTCTCCTCCACCAGGTAGACAGACCCATTGTAGCAGCAATTGACTCTGTAACATCAAGCATTTCCACATTTGTGGATTACCACATTAAACTGATGGTTGAGAATCTCCCATGTTAGGTCAAAGACACGAGTCACATGATCTCATTGATAGAGGGCTTAGGAAGGTTACCAGAGGGCACCCTGCTGGCCATTTTTGATGTGGAGAGCTTGTACACTAACATCCCACACACTGGAGGCTTGCAGGCGTTACAACACTTCCTTCAGCAGAGAGACTCTACCCTTGCTCCATCCAATGATTGCATCTTACAACTTACTGAACTGGTATTATCCCATAACTACTTTGTCTTTGAGTCAGACTTTTTCCTTCAAAGTTGGGGTGTAGCCGTGGGCTCCCCTTTTCCCCCAACTATGCAAACCTGTATGTGGGACAATATGAAGAAGCACTCCTTTATAAAACAGAGACACACCGTACTTTCTAAAATACTTCTATGGAAGAGATATATAGATGATGTCTTTGTGCTATGGGAAGGAAGTCAGCAGGAACTAAATGAATTCCAAACTCTGCTAAAGGAGAACTCTGAATACCTCAAATTCACCATGCAGACTGATGAGAGAAAAATAAACTACCTGGACTTATGGATCATCAAAGAGAATGATGCATTACACACAGACTTATTCACAAAGCCCACAGATCGCAATACCTTGTGCCTATGTGCGGATAGTATGCATCCTCTTCCCCTCAAGAATGGTCTACCATATAATCAGTTACGCAGGGTTAAACGAATCTGTGGCCACCAGTCAAATTTTGACAGCAACGCAAAAAAAAGACAGATAAATTCAAAATGAGAGACTACAAGGACAAAACTCTCGATGCTGCAATGATGAAAATATCTCAAAAAAAAAAAGAGGAATTACTAAAAACTCAACCAAAGAAGAAAAACAACGCAATCGTACACGAAGGTTTCGGAGAAAATGAAAGATCCTGATAAAGCACTGGCACCCCGACTGGTTGTCTATAAGCATGGTCACAATATTGGAGATAGTTTGGTGAGATCTGACATGCCCTCTGAGACTACTCAGACTCTCTTGACACCTATCCCAAATGGGAACTACAAATGTGGCTCATGTGCACAGTGCAATAGCACTATAAAAGCGTCTTTCTTCAGACACCCACATACAGGTCGAAAGATCCCTATTAGGAGTATCATCTCATGCAAAACCAAGGGAGTAATCTATCTCATCACCTGTCCATGTCGAAAAGCCTACGTAGGACAAACGAAAAGACAATAAAAACAACGCATAGCTGAACACCGCAGCTCAATCAGGTTTAAGAACATTGACTATCCAGTAGCAGCTCACTTTGTTGAAGCTAACCACTCAATCTCCTCCCTCAAATACACAGGCATTGAGCATGTTGCTCTACCAAGGAGAGGAGGTAACATTGAGATCCTACTACTACAAAGGGAGGCTTATTGGATATCCTATCTAAAAACAGTTTTCTGAATATTGACTTTGATCTCAGGCCCTTCTTATGAACAAAATGTTTCCTTTATGAAGAAAGTCTTAAGTCTTATAAATGTATATATTTTTCTACAGCTTATTAGAGTACACCTAATATGTTCCCCCTGTTTGATGATGCCTAATATACATTAAGGTTGAACCAAAATATCACATGTAACAAATATGAAATGAAATTGAAAATGATTATGTGAAATTGAATGAAAGAACATATGTTGATGCTAATATGATGTACAATATTCCATTATGTTTCTATATGATGTCAATAGTGTAATATATTTAATATGCCATATACTATTTTTTAACAGTTTCACAAATTAATTTTAATTAACTTAATCATTAAGACACACCCCTCACTACTGTCATTGGTTACACTAATTGCACTGTGTGTCTACATAACCTGGTTCAAGTATTCATAACATTACCCTGAGGAAGGGACAGTGATGCTGAAACGTTGGAAAAATACCCATTACATTGCTGGTAGTTTATACATGGAGTGTGTGACACCATGTACACCATTCTCCATGACTATTCTTTAATGTGTTGGTAGTGCAGTATATTTTAACCTCCCCTCGAGCCACCTAAAAATAGCTTGGCTAGTGAGAGGGTACGAGATGTATAGTTTCAACATGAAACCTATTGTTATATTGATCCCATAAAAGCCATTAGCCCTTATAGCAGCAGCATTATGGAGATATGATTTCCACATAAATGTTAACCAGCCGAGGGGGTAGGGATGGCTTTTTACTGCCTCTGGTAAATCAAGACGTTGCCATGAAAAGTGACAAGCTAATCACTCAATATTGGCACTTCAGGATGCCTTGGATAGACTGTCCAGCTGCATCCCAAATGGATGCACTATAAAGGAAATAGGGTGCCATTTGGAACACAATCACAGAGCTGCAGCAGTGCGGATATTCAATAGAGAAACCTAGTGAATCAAGGTGACAATGTGTTTCTGTGTGTAACTATGACAGCTGTAAGCTGCTTCTGAGTCTGTGTGTAACTATGACAGCTGTAAGCTGCTTCTGAGTCTGTGTGTAACTATGACAGCTGTAAGCTGCTTCTGAGTCTGTGTGTAACTATGACAGCTGTAAGCTGCTTCTGTGTCTGTGTGTAACTATGACAGCTGTAAGCTGCTTCTGAGTCTGTGTGTATTGCTGGGAATCATGTCTTTTAAATCTCCAGCAGGCGGTCAGAATGACGTAGAAGGGGTTTATGGATTATATCCAATGCAAATATGTCATGAATACAAGGATTACAGAACACTTGAGGTTGGCAAGAAATAGTTCATCATATTTTGAAATAGTTATTTCATTTACTTGTTTTATTGCGCGACAAGCTACCATCTACGCAGATTCAACATTCAGGTTAATTTTCCAACTGAAAGATATTGGCCAGGAGGAGCAAATTCTTGTCCTAAAAAACAAGTGAATAGAACTCTATAAGTGCTGTATGTATGGACTCACTTGTGAAAACGCTTTTGCGTGCTGCAGGTCCGCTGGTGTTGTTCTTCACCACCTCCAGTTTGACCTCGTACTCCTGACCAGGTCCCAGCCCAGACTGCTCGAACATGGTGTCAGGGCTGCCCAGGGAGTTCAGAATCTCCCCGTTCTCCTCTTTCTGACAACGCCAAACAACACCAGTCATTAAAATGGGATGGCATGTTTAATGACACACTTCACATTGGGGATCAATAAAGTACCTATCTATCTAGTATACAGTGCCTTGCGAAAGTATTCGGCCCCCTTGAACTTTGCGACCTTTTGCCACATTTCAGGCTTCAAACATAAAGATATAAAACTGTATTTTTTTGTGAAGAATCAACAACAAGTGGGACACAATCATGAAGTGGAACGACATTTATTGGATATTTCAAACTTTTTTAACAAATCAAAAACTGAAAAATTGGGCGTGCAAAATTATTCAGCCCCTTTACTTTCAGTGCAGCAAACTCTCTCCAGAAGTTCAGTGAGGATCTCTGAATGATCCAATGTTGACCTAAATGACTAATGATGATAAATACAATCCACCCGTGTGTAATCAAGTCTCCGTATAAATGCACCTGCACTGTGATAGTCTCAGAGGTCCGTTAAAAGCGCAGAGAGCATCATGAAGAACAAGGAACACACCAGGCAGGTCCAAGATACTGTTGTGAATAAGTTTAAAGCCGGATTTGGATACAAAAAGATTTCCCAAGCTTTAAACATCCCAAGGAGCACTGTGCAAGCGATAATATTGAAATGGAAGGAGTATCAGACCACTGCAAATCTACCAAGACCTGGCCGTCCATCTAAACTTTCAGCTCATACAAGGAGAAGACTGATCAGAGATGCAGCCAAGAGGCCCATGATCACTTTGGATGAACTGCAGAGATCTACAGCTGAGGTGGGAGACTCTGTCCATAGGACAACAATCAGTCGTATATTGCACAAATCTGGCCTTTATGGAAGAGTGGCAAGAAGAAAGCCATTTCTTAAAGATATCCATAAAAAGTGTTGTTTAAAGTTTGCCACAAGCCACCTGGGAGACACACCAAACATGTGGAAGAAGGTGCTCTGGTCAGATGAAACCAAAATTGAACTTTTTGGCAACAATGTAAGACGTTATGTTTGGCGTAAAAGCAACACAGCTCATCACCTTGAACACACCATCCCCACTGTCAAACATGGTGGTGGCAGCATCATGGTTTGGGCCTGCTTTTCTTCAGCAGGGACAGGGAAGATGGTTAAAATTGATGGGAAGATGGATGGAGCCAAATACAGGACCATTCTGGAAGAAAACCTGATGGAGTCTGCAAAAGACCTGAGACTGGGACGGAGATTTGTCTTCCAACAAGACAATGATCCAAAACATAAAGCAAAATCTACAATGGAATGGTTAAAAAATAAACATATCCAGGTGTTAGAATGGCCAAGTCAAAGTCCAGACCTGAATCCAATCGAGAATCTGTGGAAAGAACTGAAAACTGCTGTTCACAAATGCTCTCCATCCAACCTCACTGAGCTCGAGCTATTTTGCAAGGAGGAATGGGAAAAAATGTCAGTCTCTCGATGTGCAAAACTGATAGAGACATACCCCAAGCGACTTACAGCTGTAATCGCAGCAAAAGGTGGCGCTACAAAGTATTAACTTAAGGGGGCTGAATAATTTTGCACGCCCAATTTTTCAGTTTTTGATTTGTTAAAAAAGTTTGAAATATCCAATAAATGTCGTTCCACTTCATGATTGTGTCCCACTTGTTGTTGATACTTCACAAAAAAATACAGTTTTATATCTTTATGTTTGAAGCCTGAAATGTGGCAAAAGGTCGCAAAGTTCAAGGGGGACGAATACTTTCGCAAGGCACTGTATCTACCATTACCAACCTCAAAGTCAAGGTTAGCTTTGGTCTGATTCCCAAATGGCACCCTAATCACTACTTTCCCAGGGCCCCTCTGGTCAAAAGTAGCACACTTTATAGTAGATGGGGTGCTATTTGGGACACAGTCTTGGTGTGGGAATAGGGCAGCCACATCGTACTCAGAGGATTCTGTCTGTGATGGTTAAACTACTGTAAGGATGTGGGGGGAAACTGAATGTAATGAACTGTGGCTTTCATGTCCTTGGGCTACTTCTCATAGGCTTTGGAAAAGAAAAAACAAAGCATTCAGAAACAATAATGGTTCTGTGCCTCATTGCTGCAGTACATGGCCATTAGAGCTGTCGACAGAAGCCTCGCAGAACATTTAGTCACATTTAACTGCTGACTTAGAGACTTGAATACGGGCTCTGCTACATTATTTCCACAGGATACTCAGGTTCACATAGTATTTGTCCCAAATGGCACCTACACCCTATTCCCTATACAGTGCACTACTTTTGACCAGAAACCATAGACCCATAGGCTTCTGGTCAAAAGTAGTGCACTATATAGGGGAAAATGTGCCATTTAGAACACAAATGCACATAGCTAGGGCAATTACTGAAGCTAGGAGTGGGTCTGCCTGTCCTTTCAGGGGGCGGTGTATGGTTTCGACCACAGGAAAGTGGGGATAATGATAGGCTTTTGGCTTCTGAAAATCTCTACCTCCATGTATAATATGTAGAGACAGATCTATTAACAACAAAATGCACCATGGGAGACGAGGGAAAGGCGTGTTCCTCACTCAGATTGTTTGAAGACGAGGGGTCTACTACTGATAACTCAGTGATTCTATAGATAAGGGTTCTACCACTGATAATTCAGTGTTTCTATAGATGAGAGGTCTACTACTGATAACTCAGTGTTTATATAGATGAGGGGTCTACTACTGATAAATCAGTGTTTCTCTAGATAAGAGGTCTGCTACTGATATCTCAGTGTTTCTATTGATTAGAGTTCTAATACTGAAAATTCAGTGCTTCTATAGATCAGGGGTCTTATACTGATAACTCAGTGTTTCTGAAGATGAGAGGTCTACTATTGTTCTCTCAGTGTTTATACTGCTGATATTACTGTGTTTCTGCAGATGAGGGGTCTACTACTGATAACTCAGTGTTTCTGTAGATGATAGGTCTTCTACTGATAAGTCAGTGTTTGTATAGATGAGAGGTCTACTACTGATAACTCAGTGTATCTATAGATGAGAGGTCTTCTACTGATACGTCAGTGTTTGTATAGATGAGAGGTCTACTACTGATAACAGTGTATCTATAGATGAGAGGTCTACTACTGATAACTCAGTGTTCCTATAGATGAGGGGTCTACTACTGATAACTCAGTGTATCTATAGATGAGAGGTCTTCTACTGATAAGTCAGTGTTTGTATAGATGAGAGGTCTACTACTGATAACTCAGTGTTTCTATAGATGATAGGTCTACTACTGATAACTCAGTGTTTCTGTAGATGATAGGTCTTCTATTGATAAGTCAGTGTTTGTATAGATGAGAGGTCTACTACTGATAACTTAGTGTATCTATAGATGAGAGGTCTACTACTGATAACCCAGTGTTACTATAGATTAGAGGTCTGCTATTGACAACTCAGTGTTTCTACAGATGAGAGGTCAACAACTGATAACTCAGTGTTTCTACTGCTGATAACTCAGTGTTTCTATAGATGTGAGGTCTGCTATTGATACCTCAGTGTTTCTATAAATGAGGGGTCTTCTACTGATAACTCAGTGTTTCTATAGATGTGAGGTATTCTACTGATAACTCAGTGTTTGTATAGATGAGGGGTCTACTACTGATAACTCAGTGTTACTATAGATTAGAGGTCTGCTATTGATAACTCAGTTTTTCTATATATGAGAGGTCTACTACTGATAACTCAGTGTTTCTATAGATGAGGGGTCTACTACTGATAACTCAGTGTTTCTGAAGATGAGAGGTCTACTACTGATATCTCAGTGTAACTATAGATGATAGGTCTACTACTGATAACTCAGTGTTTCTGAAGATGAGAGGTCTGCTTCTGATATCTAAGAGTTTATACTGCTGATAACTCAGTGTTCCTGTAGATTAGGGGTCTACTACTGATATCTCAGTGTAACTATAGATGATAGGTCTACTAATGATAACTCAGTGTTTCTGTAGATGAGAGATCTACTACTGATAACTCTGTGTTTCTGTAGATGAGGGGTCTACTAATAATAACTCAGTGTATCTATAGATGAGAGGTCTACTACTGATAACTCGGTGTTACTATAGATTAGAGGTCTGCTATTGATAACTCCGTTTTTCTATGTATGAGAGGTCTATTACTGATAACTCAGTGTTTCTATAGATTAGAGGTCTGCTATTGATAACTCAGTGTTTCTGTAGATGAGAGGTCTACTACTGATAACTCAGTGTTTATATAGATGAGGGGTCTGCTACTGATAACTCAGTGTTTCTATAGATGAGGGTCTACTGCTGACAACTTACAGTGTTTCTGAAGATGAGGTTCCAGCCATCAAAGCGGATGTCCAGGGGGTCCCACTGAACCTCTACTGCTGTCTCCCTCACTGATGTGAACTTGAGTCCCTCGGGCTCAGGGAGATCTAATGGGATGAGACTTACAAATTAAACCATGTTTGATATTCTGTTCACTAAATCCTCAGGACACCCAGCACATGGACTGTGTCAAAAATGGCACACCTTTCCCTATATAGTGCACTGCTTTCGATCACATCCAGCCCTGTGTGTCCTGTCAACAGTAGTGCACTATATAGGAAATAGGCTGGCTGGTTCCAATGATGGGTTAATAAAGTGTAACAACATTGAAAAACTACCACATCCCAGGTACAATTAGGGATTTAATTCAATGAGATTAGCATCAGATGTTCGCATGAGCCCTGCAATCAATTTGTTGATATAATTAGATTTTTATTGACTGCCTGTTATGAATGTCACTTTTGCATTACTTCAGATCTGGGAGAGCCGACAAGTCAAGTACCAAAGGTGAGGTAAGGGTGTACGGAGTCCATTTTAGGACAGTCTCAGTCAGACTTGAGTCTGTCTTATCACGAGTTCCAGGAGAGACTGAGATGGCCTTAATATGGACACCGTAGAGGTGAATTACATCTCCGGGCTGACGTTTCCCCAGTTACAGATCTAGGATCAGCTTACCTTCCACCAATCCTAACCTGAAAATCTGACACATGGTGAGAGTCTTCGGTCAACTTTTCACTACTCCTGACTTACGTGTTGCCACTCTGGCACTGACAGGGACACTCCTCTTGTTGCTGAGGACTGCGAAGACACTGATCAGATACTCCACACCAGGCTCCAGCTCACTGATGGTGGCGTTCTTCTGATCCCCATGCACACGCATGTCCAGCTCCAGGCCTCCAAGGGCGGTGGGCACATAGGTGACCAGGTACTCTGCCACCTGCATCTCGTTAGCCCAGGACAAGTCCACTGTCTCTGGGGTGACCTCCTGCACTGTCAGGTCCTTGGGTGGAGACACTGGAGAGAATCACAACCACATCATGTTAGGGGACATATTCAGTATAGTAGGTATAATTGTAACAGATTAGTGTTTTTTATTGCTTATACCATGGACTTGGTTGGGTACGCTTTATAAGATGACAAAATAATGCACAACTATGATACA
This sequence comes from Oncorhynchus clarkii lewisi, assembly GCF_045791955.1. Classification (NCBI taxonomy): domain Eukaryota; kingdom Metazoa; phylum Chordata; class Actinopteri; order Salmoniformes; family Salmonidae; genus Oncorhynchus; species Oncorhynchus clarkii. The sequence continues at coordinate 29,591,736 of NC_092176.1, read as the reverse complement.
TATCACAAACGCAAGTTCATGTAGTCTTATTGAGCAGGGAAATTAAAATGTCCAGATTTGCTGAACGTAGAATTTCTGTCTGGAAATTCCAGCAGCTGCACAACTACATTTCAATGGAGGGTGGGCATCGAATAGCATCAATTGCCAAACCCATTTTTTTTTTTTATGTCTCTGATCTGAGGTATTTTGCGGCATCTAACGACATAAATTCGACCAAATCATCAATTCTCCTAGATGTCTCCAATTGCCATGGACATTTTCATTTGACATCCACATTAAACAGCAACATTATTTATTCAAAGCAATATAACCAATGTTGTGCAGCCAGACACTTTAGCATTTAAATGAATATCAGCCATAAACAAATGATATCACATCAAGCCATACTCCCATCAACCAAAGGATGTGAGATCTCTCTCTCTCTGTCTCTTTCTGTTTGTTCAAAATGACACCCTATTTCCTAGTACAGCGATTCTCAACTGGTGGGTCATGACCCAAATACGGGTCGCAGGAGGTTTTGAATGGGTCGAGAGTGTGAGCAAACATTTTTATTTTACATTTTTTATGAAAAATACTCCAGTCTGAAAATTAAACTACTAAAACCAGGTAGAAAGTGTGTAGAAATTAACCTATATATTTTTTAATAATTTTATATTTTTCTTTAATCACAGTATCTTCAATATAGAGTTATTAGCAGCGCTATTTAGAGGATTTGGTTGATTTTGTGTTCTCAAACCAGTGAGCTTAACATTCCTCACGCAGAATATGGGCTAAATGACAATGAAAAATGTGGGACTGCTGTTCCCTTTTCATATAACTAGTACACTTACTATAACTAGTACACTTACTATCAATATAGCATTCAAAATAGTTTTCCAGATTGCATTTTAGCCCCCTCAAAAATTTATATTGGTTTGCGACTGAGACAACCTGGTTCAATTTGGGTTCTGAGGCAAAACCAGTTGAGAACCACTGCCCTAATACACTACTTTTGACCAGAGCCCTATTGGCCCTAGTCAAAAGTAGTCCACTATAAAGGGAATAGGGTGCCATTTGGGATTAATCTTCGGTTTCTTACCCCCAGAGCAGTCCTCTCCGATGAAACCTTCATTACACAGACACACTCCATCCATACATCTCCCCTGGTCCTCACAGTCTCCTGGACAGGTCAGCACAGAGCAGTCCAGGCCCTGGAATCCCTCGAAGCACACACATGTCCCGTCCACGCAGTAGCCCCTCTCCAGGCAGTTTTTGGGACATGTCTTCTCACTGCAGTCCTCGCCAGCAAAGCCTTTGTTGCACACACACTGGCCGTTAACACAGTGCCCACGGTTCAGACATTTGTTGGGACAAGTCAGCTCGCTGCAGTCTTTGCCCGTGAAGCCAATGAAGCACACGCACGTGCCTTCAACACACTCGCCGCGTCCCAGGCAGTCTTTGGGGCAGGTCTTGATGCTGCAGTCGTCCCCGGCGAAGCCTTTACTGCACACACACTGTCCATTCAAACAGCGGCCTCGGTTCAGACACTTCATGGGGCAGGAGATTTCAGAGCAGTCGTCACCCTCAAATCCTACATTGCAGACACACTCTCCATTGACACACTGGCCTCTGTTGCTGCAGTTGTCTGGGCAAGACAGGGTGGAACAGTCCACTCCCTCGAAGCCTGGGTCGCAGATGCACCTCCCGTTGAAGCAATGGCCTTTCTCAGTACAATCGTTGGGGCAGGTGAGCTTGGAGCAGTCTTCACCGCTGTAGCCAGAGTGACACACACATTGGCCGTCGACACACATCCCACGGTTGTTACAGTTGCTAGGGCAGGTGAGTTCCCCACAGTCATCCCCGATGAAGCCCTCCTCACAGAAGCAGGTTCCGTTGACGCAGCGACCGCGGTCGTAGCAGTCGTTGGGGCAGATGAGCTCGGAGCAGTCGTAGCCCATCCACGGCTCGTCACACACACACTCATCGTCTACACAACGGCCGCGTCCCAGGCAGTTGTTCAGGCAGTTGGTCTGGGAGCAGTCGTTCCCGGTGAAGCCGTCCTCACAGATACACATGGCGTCGATGCACTCCCCGTTGTCCCCACAGTCCTCCTGACATGGCTCCATGCTGCAGTCGTCTCCGTGAAAGCCCTCGAAGCAGACACACTTTCCATCGACGCAGCGTCCCTGGTCTTGGCAGAAGTTGGGGCACTCAGACTCGGTGCAGTTGGGTCCCTTCCATCCGGGCTCACACACACAGCTGCAGGTCTCAGTGCTGAAGTTACCATGGCCATTACAGTAAGGCTTGGTGGCCACCTCACCTGAGGAAACGTAGAGGAAACAACACATACATCTATTAAATTATGATAATATTATAATCTTTGCAGGAAAATAATATATGTACAAAAAAACAATTGCAATGAGTCGGAATAGGGAATATTGATCTATAGCAGAATTAAAAGCAATGTAGGAATGTAATCTAAGTGAAAACTACAACTGCCACAAGAACAGTGTTTCTAAATCCTGGTCCTTGGAACCCAAAGGGGTAAACATTTTCCTTTTTGCCCTAGCACTAACACATTTTATACAACGAATCTACCCACTATCAAGCCTATAGTTGAAACAGGTGTGAAACACTGCCTGAGAATGTCTTTGGTCAAAATGTTCTGTGCTATACCTGTAACCTGGGCTCCACAGCAACCGGCTCCACTGCCACACTGTTCTCTGAGGCTGGACAGCTCAGACTCCAGCATCTCCAGTCTGCTAAAGATGTCCTTCATATCAGGCATGTGGTTGTCACAGCCACATGCCTGCTTGGGGATGTTGATGCGGTGGGTGAACACGATCTGGTTCTCTCCGTCCATCGTGTGGTCCTTGTTCTCCATGCCCTGCATGACCGACTGGACTGGACTTCGTTTAGGCTTGACCTTGGTTCCTTCTGGGCTCTCCATGTTTACGGAACACAGAGAGCTGGAGGGGACGTTGATGTTGTAGACGTGGTTGAAGACCACTGGTTGGTCAGGGTGGGGCAGGGTCAGGTTCTTAGAGGGTTCTCTCAGGGTTTCTCTGCGGTGGCGGATGATCTTCTTGACCAGGCCGGTGCTGGAGAGTTGAAGCAGCACAGCCACGGTCACACAGCCTAGGAGCAGGCCTTTCATCACCCTGATGACCAGGTCCAGTCACGTCCTGCTGGGGGCGCTTGTGAGCGGTCAGGGACGGTGGAGGAGAATGGAGTCCTTCTATCTGGGAGATGGTGCAGATGCCGTTGTGTGTAAGAAAGAAAGAAATAAGAAAGAAAGAAAGAAAGGAAAGAAAGAAAGAAAACATAATGTGAATAGAAGCAGAAGGTCAGCCTTCAGATAAACTGTATGTATGAAAAAGCAAGGAAACATTAGAGTTGAGGGAGATTTTGACAAATACTGCATGTTGTATTACAGTAGCTACTTTATCTATTTACAATCTCAACCAACTATGAATTCTCAAGTTATGAAACTCAGAACTATGTTGACATTTCCAGTTTTGTCTTGCTAGCCGTACGGAGCTGACAGTGACCAACACAAAACACCCCGATACACATGGGACCACTTGGCTGCAGTGAAATGTCATAGTATCCTACTAAAAGCAATTAACCTTCCACAGTCCCCCTCCAATACATGATCCTGTTGCAGCCTGCCTGCCTGCCTGCCTGCCTGCCTGCCTGTCTGTCTGTCTGTCTGTGTGTCTATCTGTCTGTCTGCCTATCCTTCCTTCCTTCCTTCCTTCCTTCCTTCCTTCCTTCCTTCCTTCCTTCCTTCCTTCCTTCCTTCCTTCCTTCCTTCCTTCCTTCCTTCCTTCCTTCCTTCCTTCCTTCCTTCCTTCCTTCCTTCCTTCCTTCCTTCCTTCCTTCCTTCCTTCCTCCCTTCCTTCCTTCCTTCCTTCCTTCCTTCCTTCCTTCCTTCCTTCCTTCCTCCCTCCCTTCCTTCCTTCCTTCCTTCCTGCCTGCCTGTTTCCCTGCCTACCTGCCTGCCTGTTTCTATGCCTGACTGCCTGTTTCCCTGCCTACCTGCCTGCCAGTCTCCCTGCATGCCGGTCTGCCTGCCTGCACCCCATCTCAACCCCCCTGGTCACAGTGGAGGACACAGACACTTAGTGGATGACATTGTGGCATTATTTTGTCTATTTCTCTGAGGACTAACACTGCAGGGACAATTACTGCAGGGGTGGTGTGTTGTGACCTTGAGTACTGCTCGAGCTTATTCTCCGTCCGGGTTTCTCATGACAGGCTGCCATAAACAGCAGGCAACACCTGCATGTGGGGAGTGGGGAGCTACCCTTCTACCTCCCCTTCCCGACTCCCTATACCACAACCCAAGCTGACAGATTAATACCGATGAGGGGGAGACCATCTGCAGGTTTCTGGCTAGCCTAGTGGCGCATGGAGTGGCCGGGTGTTCAGTTTGCGCATCAAATGGCACCCTATTCCCTTTATAGTGCACTACTTTTGACTAGAGCCCTATGGGTATTAGTTGTTTTTTTAAAATAGTAAACTGTAAAGGGGATAGGGTGCTATTTGGTACGCATCACAGGGCTCCCCAAGGGTCAGATCAGCATTCACCTCACCGCTCTACAGACGGCCATTCAGCTTCATTTGGTAACATGATTATTTCTACACCAGAAGTTACTGGGCTGTTTGGCAAGGCTCCTGAGCATTGAGGCTGCTTTGTTAAATCATTTTTTTCATTTAATTTATTTCACCTTCATTTAACCAGGTAAGCTAGTTGAGAACAAGTTCTCGAGGGGCGAATGGCTCAAAATAATGGCTGTAACAGAGCAAATGGAATGGCATCAAACACATGAAAACCATGTATTTGATATCATCCCATCAATGCCGCTCTAGCCATTACCATGAGCCCTTACTCCGCAATTAAGGTACCACCTACCTCATGTGCTCCTGATACATGTTGTTTCTTTTAAGAGTAATGGTCTGCTGGAAAATGTGCCGAGATTAAATTGTGGTTTAGAGACAGGTAGTAAAAGTTTGTTTTCTTTCCTTTAATCTTGTGGTTAGATAAAACATACAGGTTGGTTAAAGTATTCACCACTGTAAATACAGGTTAGCTAAAGTATTCACCACTGTAAATACAGGTTAGTTAAAGTATTCACCACTGTAAATACAGGTTAGTTAAAGTATTCACCACTGTAAATACAGGCTAGTTAAAGTATTCACCACTGTAAATACAGGTTAGTTAAAGTATTCACCACTGTAAATACAGGTTAGTTAAAGTATTCACCACTGTAAATACAGGTTAGTTAAAGTATTCTCTCTTGTAAATACAGGTTATTTAAATTATTATCCACTGTAAATACAGGTTAGTTAAAGTATTCTCCACACCAAATACAGGTTAGTTAAAGTATTCACCACTGTAAATACAGGTTAGTTAAAGTATTCACCACTGTAAATACAGGTTAGTTAAAGTATTCTCTCTTGTAAATACAGGTTATTTAAATTATTATCCACTGTAAATACAGGTTAGTTAAAGTATTCTCCACACCAAATACATGTTAGTTAAAGTATTCACCACTGTAAATACAGGTTAGTTAAAGTATTCTCCACACCAAATACAGGTTAGTTAAAGTATTCACCACTGTAAATACAGGTTAGTTAAAGTATTCACTCTTGTAAATACAGGTTAGTTAAAGTATTCTCCACACCAAATACAGGTTAGCTAAAGTATTCACCACTGTAAATACAGGTTAGTTAAAGTATTCACCACTGTAAATACAGGTTAGTTAAAGTATTCACCACTGTAAATACAGGCTAGTTAAAGTATTCACCACTGTAAATACAGGTTAGTTAAAGTATTCACCACTGTAAATACAGGTTAGTTAAAGTATTCACCACTGTAAATACAGGTTAGTTAAAGTATTCTCTCTTGTAAATACAGGTTATTTAAATTATTATCCACTGTAAATACAGGTTAGTTAAAGTATTCTCCACACCAAATACAGGTTAGTTAAAGTATTCACCACTGTAAATACAGGTTAGTTAAAGTATTCACCACTGTAAATACAGGTTAGTTAAAGTATTCTCTCTTGTAAATACAGGTTATTTAAATTATTATCCACTGTAAATACAGGTTAGTTAAAGTATTCTCCACACCAAATACATGTTAGTTAAAGTATTCACCACTGTACATACAGGTTAGTTAAAGTATTCTCCACACCAAATACAGGTTAGTTAAAGTATTCACCACTGTAAATACAGGTTAGTTAAAGTATTCACTCTTGTAAATACAGGTTAGTTAAAGTATTCTCCACACCAAATACATGTTAGTTAAAGTATTCACCACTGTAAATACAGGTTACTTAAAGTATTCGCTCTTGTAAATACAGGTTAGTTAAAGTATTCACCACTGTAAATACAGGTTAGTTAAAGTATTCTCCACTGTAAATACAGGTTAGTTAAAGTATTCACCACTGTAAATACAGGCTAGTTAAAGTATTCACCACTGTAAATACAGGTTAGTTAAAGTATTCACCACTGTAAATACAGGTTAGTTAAAGTATTCACCACTGTAAATACAGGTTAGTTAAAGTATTCTCCACACCAAATACAGGTTAGTTAAAGTATTCACCACTGTAAATACAGGTTAGTTAAAGTATTCGCTCTTGTAAATACAGGTTAGTTAAAGTATTCTCCACACCAAATACATGTTAGTTAAAGTATTCACCACTGTAAATACAGGTTACTTAAAGTATTTGCTCTTGTAAATACAGGTTAGTTAAAGTATTCACCACTGTAAATACAGGTTAGTTAAAGTATTCTCCACTGTAAATACAGGTTAGTTAAAGTATTCACCACTGTAAATACAGGCTAGTTAAAGTATTCTCCACTGTAAATACAGGTTAGTTAAAGTATTCTCCACTGTAAATACAGGTTAGTTAAAGTATTCTCCACTGTAAATACAGGTTAGTTAAAGTATTCTCCACTGTAAATACAGGTTAGTTAAAGTATTCTCCGGTGTGGGCAACCGAGCTTGAACGTGAAGCATTAACTACATGTTCTGTATGAACACAAGAATAGATGTTGACATAAAGGGGGGATTTGTGAAGACTATTCCTAACAAAATTGTATTAAGTAACTATTAGGTCACTTAGTTTAAGTTAAGAGTGACATATTTAGAAATACCTCCTTATTGGCACATTATACGTGGGGACATGAGTGTAAATACAAATGTAACAATGGATTTCCTGCCTTCAATAAAAGTGTGTGTGTTTTGTACCACAAGCTAATTAAATGCTTACTTTTCTGCACCATTTATTTGGTGTTCCTCATCTTCAGTAAGTACATCATTTCTACACTCTCCCCTGTGAGAGCAGACGGTGGGGGGCTGACAGACAGGACAGTCATTGGCACAGGGAAGTCATGAACAGGTAACATCCTGTGCTGTGAGGAGCTGCTCTGCTTCTGTCTGCTCGGCCTCCTGAACCGGGGCTGGCTGATGTGTGATTAGGCTGGCTGACAGATGAGCCCCAGTCACAGGGATACAGGGGATGGGATCCCATGACTGATCTCAGCCTCAGCAGCCCCACGTAGCCAGCCGCTGATTCGACAGACAGGGATGAGTGCCTCCGTGATGTACGCACAGTAAGAGCACTAATGGGAGCGCTAAAGATCTGGACCCTAGGGGTGCTAAAAAGCTACCCCCCACCTCACAGGCATACACACACACACACACACACACACACACACACACACACACACACACACACACACACACACACTCACACACTCACTCCACTGTGCCTGAGCATCGCAAACCAGGGATTAAATCAACAAAATAGCCAGAAAATTGCTTTGAGCTGCTGCTGGGGTTTTAGTTCTGGACGGATGGTTGGCTTTCTCACTTTGGAGGCTGGCTGGCTTCTCTCCACATGAACCTCTAAGGGACCCAACCCTCCCTGAGAGACAAAACTACTCTTTGTGTGAGGCATTATTTAGCAAATCTGTGGCTTTGGCAAAACACAGTATTATTCCAAAAACAAGTGGAAAGGAATAAAACATGTCTAATCAGAATCAACTATCTACAGACAGGAGAAGCTAATGCCAGCTTCTTGTGACCATACGGTTATTATTAGATGATACTGTGAATAACAGACAGTTGTAGCTTTTTTCTACCATGGGAAACGAAGAAAACGGCCTCCCCTCCTGGACTTCCATCAGCAGACCCCCGTGGCCATGGTTTGATGCTAATGCAGCTGGTCGCTGGCACACCAACTCAGACCTGACACTATTTGACTGCTGCTGCTTTCTAATTCTTTCACTTGTTTTTACTCTATTGTTAGCTTCTCAGACCGCAACAAAGCCAGTTGGCTGCCATGTGGCCAATGTGAGGGGAATTTTACCAGGGAAAGTAGAACCTGCTGGCTGGCACACATATTTAGTGCAAGTGATCTATATTAGCCCAGTATTGTATGAGTGGTACTGAGCCGGCAACACTTCAGTTTTATACCCACCCCACACAGAGGACAGCTGGGAATGGTTTCAAACAAAGTCCCGTCTTCAAAAGCTTCTTATTCAAAACTTTGCAGTAGTGACTATTCATCTGTCTTAACAATGGTGCCCATTTAAGCAATAAGGCCCGAGGAGGTGTTCTCTGCACGACGCAACGAGGAGTGCCAGGTTACAGCCCTTAGCAAAGGTTTGGATTGATTAATTCGAAAAAATGGCAAAGAAGAATGAGTCTACAGATCTCAAAACAAGCAAAGCAGCATCCTTCTCTGATCCTGCCATATGGACATACATAATGATCATGGGGATTAGAGACGATGTCTGCACCCCTGTGGAAAACCAATTAGCATAATAAAAAAATCCCCATGAAAATATCTGTTCAAAGTTTCTCAGTCCAACGCATCTCTCCGTCCAAACATCGGTTTATCCTACAAACTATTAAGACCCCTCTATGGAAAGATGAGACTCTCACAAACACAATGGTGTTCTCCGTTTTGCTCTGAATTCGGTACAGCCGATGGGGCTTGTTGGTAGAGCCAATCTTCCAACCTCTGTATGTAGTGTCCGAAGAGTTTGGGCTGCACACTAATAGGACACCTCTGTGGAAATTTGTGGATCTGGCTATTTCAGCCACACCCGTTGTTCACAAATGTATAAAATCGAGCACACAGCCATGCAATCTCCATTGACAAACATTGACAGTTGAAGGGCCGTACTGAAGAGCTCAATGACTTTATACACGGGACCGTCATACTCAGTTAGTCACATTTTTGCCCTGCTACAGCTGCCACGGTTAACTGTAAGTGTTGTTATTGTGAAGTGGAAATGTCTAGGAACAAAAACGGATCAGCTGTGAATTGATTGGTCAGACAAGCTCACAGAACGGGACTGCAGAGCGCTGAAGAGCGTAGCACATGAAAATTGTCTGTCCTCAGTTGCAACACTCACTACCAAGCATAGTGCCAACTGTAAAGTTTGGTGGAGTAGGAAAAATGGTCTGGGGCTGTTTCTCATGGTTCTGGCTAGGCCCCTTAGATCCAGTGAATGGAAATCTTAACACTACAGCAAGTAATTACGTTCTAGACAATTCTGTGCTTTCAACTTTGTGGCAACAGTTTGGGGAAGGCCCTTTCCTGTTTCCGCATGACATTGCCCCAGTGCACAAAGTGAGGGCCATACAGAAATGGTTTGTCGAGATTGGTGTGGAAGAACTTGACTGGCCAAAACAGAACCCTGACCTCAATCCCATCGAGCACCTTTGAGGTGAATTGGAACGCCGACTGCGAGCCAGGCCAAATTGCTCAACATCAGTGCCCGACCTCACTAATGCTTTTGTAGCTGAATGGAAGCAAGTCCCTGCAGCAATGTTCTAACATCTAGTGGAAATCCTTCCCAGAAGAGCGGAGGCTGTTATAGCAGCAAAGGGGGGACCAACTCCATATGAATGCCCAAGATGTTGGAATGAGATGTTCGACGAGCAGGTGTACAGTAGTATACATATGGAGACTGTTCAGTGACAAAAATGTACAAAGATGTTTGTTTTTTAATGTTTCCTGATCTTTCTTATATCTCTCAGATATAGGACAGACACTTCAGAACAAATTTCTTTTGTATTTTTGGGGGGGCCTTTCTGTTGTTCCATATAGTGAATCTGTTATTCAATGCGGTTTAGATAGGGTTTAGACTGTTATGGGATCAAGAAATAGGGTAAAATGTGATAGTTTTAACTAGGTTGACATGATTTGGATTGATCAAATAAGGACGAAACTACATTAATCTACTGTAGCTACATTGCAAGCATCGGGTGAACTGATGAACAGTTTTACCATGTGGGTGTGGATACAATAAGCATGGTCCTTCATTTTCTATGGAAAATAAAATATTGTGTGAGACAGAACTGAGACCCCATAGAAATTAAATCTAATCCCCAGAAGTGTTTCTTTACATAAATCTGCTTTCATACTTGACTGTACCTCCCTGCTTTTGTCATCAGTGTAATGTAAGAACCATGGCACTGTGGCTCCAACTCCAACCAATGAAAGCCATGATCCTCCTTTACTTTACGGTACTAAACATGATTTTTTCTTCTCTGATGAAGACTCTCCTCTGTGTGCTGCGTTTTTTCCTTCTGTACTGTGTTGGAGGATCTTGATCCTTCAATAAATCCAGTGAGTGCACTTATTTAACACAAAGCAGAAGGAAGAGGATGAGGCTTGAACACAGCAAGAGGGAAAACCAGGACCCTGCAGGCCATTGAAATCCCTATAAGCTACAGTTTTGCCTATAAGCTACAAAATTTTCCTTCGATTGTATCCCAAATGGCGCTCTAGTCCCTAGTGCATTTCTTTTGACCAAGACCTATGGTCAAAATAAAGGCAATATTTAGGGAATAGGCGCAAGTAAGATTTTTGTTATAAATGTTTAATCGCTTAGCATAGCTGCTACCGTTTCCCACGTTAACCTCTAGTTTCAGGGGAAATTAACAATTATTGCTATTCTGTCGATGATTGCTTTTCCAGGAGTGCCTTACATTTTCTTTCCTTGTCCCATCTTTAAGACACTGGAAGTTGTTATTTCAATTGGTTCTGGAGGAGCACTTTATGATTGATGAGAGGGAGCTTTCCGCCTGTAGAGGATTTCAGATGTTATATGCAGAAGCCAGGATTTCTTTCAAACTCAGCTCAGCCTGGCCCCCATGCTGCAAACTTAATTATCACTCTAGCCTACAGTGGCGGCCTGGGACCAAAAATCAATAACCGACCCATTTTCTTTCCTTTAAAAACCCAAGAAATACAGGTCCATTGGGCTAAAAATGGACTACCAGTTGTCCCTTGGTAATCTAGCTTAACTAATACTCACTGTTCCATATGGTACAATCAAAATAAATCACTAGAAAAGACAACTGTTCACCACGCACAGTTTGGCCTGTCACTGCAACCAGTCTGTTTGGTAAAAAATACTAACTATTGATAGAGCAGGAAGGAAGGCAAGCGTCATCATTCTGCGGGCATATGTGTTTCATGACATAAACGCAAGCTAATACAGATCATGACTGTCTGCTAATGATAAATGGAAGATATGCCCGAGGAGTAAAAAGGAAGCAGTTGCATTGCTGGAGTGTACTACTGTCTACCGTATCAGTCAGATCAACTACACAACAAACAAACTGAATAATGAAACAGATTGGCACACTTGATGTGTAAAAACTGTACATATTCAATGATTTCTTCAACCAACTCCCAGGACTGTATCTACATCCCCAGTATGTTAAACAGAGAACAGGAAAAAGCATGCTTTTCGTTTCAGTAGAAATTATCAAGCTTGCCTAGTTTTGTAGGTGTACCCATGGCAAAGACGGGCTTGCCTTCCTTGGCACACACTCTTATTTAATCTGGGTCGCTCGTGAGGAGGTGAATGACCAGTTATTGTCTGTAGGATCTTTTCACCTTGAGAGACGCCTTACAAAATATCTCAGTGGATGTGTACTGACCCAGAGTATCAGGCTCATAGACCATGGTATCAGAGTACGAGGCTCAATGACCAGGAAATTCTGCTCCAACAAAAGATCATGAGAAAATACATCACATCAAACTGCCACACTTACATCTTCCATTTACTACAAAGCCCAGAAAAAAACTCTCTCTTATCACATTTCAAGATTAACGTTTAAAGAGAAGCTTGGCGATAAGGAGGACACACGGGCTAATATTGAAATGGTTTGATATGCACATAAATCATAAAAAAACGCCTGCAAGGTGAAAGGGTTTCTACTTATGTCCTCTTCTGGAGCGGTTAAAGTGTTTGTTTCAATCTCCACGAAGGTCACAATCAGAGAGAGAAAGAGAGAAGGAGAGAGAGAGAGAGAGGGAGAGAGAGAGAGAGAGAGAGAGAGAGAGAGAGAGAGAGAGGGAGAGAGAGAGAGAGAGAGAGAGAGGGTGAGGGGGGAGAGAAGAGATAGTTGCTGAGGCCAGCACTATATCTGTATGGCTGAGAGTTATAATCATCAAACACAGAAATTGATTTCCTGTATGACTTATAACGTGGATTGAATGCGAGTGCGAGTGAGAAATGGGATCGATTGTAAACTCCAGCCCTCAGTCATGTTGTTGCTGCTCACCAAAATGGGTTTCTAAAGTTATCACCTTGCAACAATTGGAAACCCGGTGCTCTCTGTCCTTGTCTCGATCGATCAAACAGTACACAACCCTTACTGATATTGCACAGTGTTGAACTGAGTTGAAAACGACGCAAGAATTCATTTTTGAAAACACCGTAGACGAAGCAGTCAATCAATCTCATCTTATCCATTCAAAGGGAGGGGAGGAAGACACCGCATGCTTTAGAGAGATGAGGCTCACTGATGGTACTGACTGTGCCCAAGACCTAACACATTGGAAAAGACAAACACAAAAGGGTGCCATTTTGGATGCAGCCTCTAACGCAGTCCACTGCCTCTAAACAAGCCCTCTCAGTCTAGTTTGCTAGTGGACGACTAGACGCAGGCACCCCTCAGACATTTATTTTCTCTGGCCTGGATACAATTTAAAGGGCAGTCAGTTGTGGCAGGTTTGGGCTCACTGATTGGTTTCTAACTAATTGTTTTGAGCAGTCATAATAAACATTTGTTCGGATGAAAGGCCTAGATGGTAACGACACAGAAATTGACCCTCATATCTGGCTGTTGGACAAGTCACAGAGGTGATAAGAAATTTCACCTCACATTAAATGTAGCCTAAATGTGTTTGGTATTTCTGAGCTGTATACATTACCATGTTGATGATAACTATAATTGAATAATTGCAGAACTGCAAATAACCCCACAAGATTAACTTTAATGGCATAGTGCAGTCAAAAACATGATTTTGCTGTGTTTTATATATATTTCCACACTATGAGGTTGGAACTATACTGTGAAATTGTGAAAATGCTCTTTTAGTGTAAGAGCTGTTTGACCAGACTAGCTGAAATGTCAGCCTGTTTTCATGGGATGGAGTTTTGGCCTGCCTGGTGACATTACCAGCAGGTAAATTAGCTAATAGACCAATAAGAAAGAGAGTTCCAACCCTCTCTGCCAATAACAGCTAGTTTTCAGTTTTTCCCTCTCCACTCAGAACACTCCCAGGCAGTCCTAGCAAAATTCTTGCTTAAGAAATTGCTCTTTGCTAAGAAACTATTTCTGTTTATTTTTGACCATTTTATTTGAAAACAATCACAGTAAGGTACATAATCGTTACCCAGAAATGATCTGATATTGAGATAAAAATGTCTGATGCGTTGGACCTTTAAGGAACTTGAAATTGTAGACAAGTCTCTTAGAATATGCATACCGTCTTTGGAAAGTATTCAGACACTTTTTCCACACTTTGTTAGGTTACAGCCTTATTCTAAAATGATTAAATTGTTTTTCTTCCTCATCAATTTACTCGTAATACCCCATAATGACAAAGCGAAAACAGGATTTTAGAACATTTTGCGAAAAACGGAAGATCACATTTACATAAATATTCAGACTCTTTACTCAGTTATTTCGTGAAGTATATTTGGCACTACAGCCTTTAATCTTCTTGAGTATGACAGTACAAGCTTGGCACACCCGTATTTAGGAAGTTTCTCCATTCTTCTCTGCATATCCTGTGTGTTTAGGGTAATTTTCTGGTTGGAAGGTGAACCTTCGCCCTAGTCTGACGTCCTGGGCACTCTGAGCTGGTTTTCATAAATAATCTCTCCCTACTTTGCACCGTTCAACTCGATCCTGACTAGTCTCCCAGTCCCTGCCACTGAAAAACATCCCCACAGCATGATGCTGCCACCAACATGCTTCACCGTATGGATGGTGTCAGGTTTCCTCCAGACGTAATGCTTGAAATTCAGGCCAAAGAATCTTGGTTTCATCAGACCAGATAATCTTGTTTCTCATGGTCTGAGAGTCTTTAGGTGCCTTTTGATAAACTCTAAGTGGGCTGTCAGGTGCCTTTTACTGAGGAGTGGCTTCCGTCTTGCCACTCTAACATAAAGGCCTGATTGGTGGAGTGCTGCAGAAAAGGTTGTCCTTCTGGAATGTTCTCCCATCTCCACAGAGGAACTCCGGAGCTCTGTCAGAGTGACCATCGGGTTCTTGGTCACCTCCCTGACCAAGGCCCTTATCTCCCGATTGCTCAGTTTGGCTGGGCGACCAGCTCTAGGAAGAGTCTTCATGGTTCCAAACTTCTTCGATTTAAGAATGATGGAGGCCACTGTGTTCTTGGCGACCTTCAATGCTGCAGAATTTTTTTGGTACCCTTCCCTAGAGCTCCACGGACAATTCCTTCGACTTACTGGCTTGGTTTTTGCTCTGACATGCACTGTGGGTCCTTGTATAGACAGGTCTGTGCCTTTCCAAATCATGTCCAATCAACTGAATTCACCACAGGTGGACTCCAATCAAGTTGTTGAAACATCTCAAGGATGATCAATGGAAACAGAATGCACTGGAGCTCAATTCTGAATACTTATGTAAATAAGGTATTTCTGTTTTAAAATGTGTATAAATTAGCTAACATTTTTTTTAAATATCATGTCATTATGGGTTATTGTATTTAGATTGCTGAGGATTTTTTATTTATTTAATCAATTTTAGAATAAGTCTTTCACTTAACAAAATGTGGGAAAAGTCAAGGGGTCTGACTACTTTCAGAAGGCACTGTACAGTATGTTTCTAAACTAAGGGGTAAACACTCAGAGAAGGGAGAATATTAAATAAATCATGTGTTACAATGTTTTGATTATATCCCCTCCTGGCATATAGCTTATAATTTTCCTTGGTATGGGAAAAGCTTAAAATTACTTGAAAGTTTTAAATCGAAATATGGTCTTATTTTTTTCTCGGGATGAAAGGGCTTGGTTTCATATAAATCAAGCCCCATGTTATTGATCTTCCATGACCCTGGTGTATCTGATGCCACAGATAGCAGGGGAGTGGGTTGGTTGGTGTGTTCATGTCTGATAAGACAGGCTGGGGGTGGAGGACTGTGTCACCAGCACAAACACTTATCGCAATGCACTGCTAAGTCCCAAATGGCACCCTATTCCCTATATGGTGCACCTTCAAAAGTAGTACACTACATAGGGAATAGAGTGCCATTTGGGACTCAGACAATGAACAGCTAGTGAGATCATCTAGCCAGGGGTGAACAGTATCACCCTGATTGAAACACAGGGTTGCTTTAGATCCTATCCCAACTTATCTGACTGTTACAAAAAGTCAACACACATTTACAGAACCGAAAAGCAATTTCCCATTCTGACATTGAGATACAAAGACAAATTAGGATGCTGTGAATGCACATGGGAGGGGAATAGAATGGCAGGCAGACAGCCGGAGACTCCATTTTATTGTCAAAATGTCTCTCATCTCTGGACAGAGCCCATCCATTTTATTGTCAAAATGTCTCTCATCTCTGGACAGAGCCCATCCATTTTATTGTCAAAATGTCTCTCATCTCTGGCCAGAGCCCATCCATTTTATTTTCAAAATGTCTCTCATCTCTGGACAGAGCCCATCCATTTTATTGTCAAAATGTCTCTCATCTCTGGACAGAGCCCATCCATTTTCTCTACTGCTGGTAACCCACGTAGGTCTGTCACACACTGCTCTTGTAGTCCAGTCCAGACGGAGAGGACACATACCAGTCGTTGTTCATGAGATATTTTTACCATGTTGTTGGTGATCTCCTGTTTATTAGTTCAACCTCTGTGTGGCAGGCAGCGCCGGGGAGAAGCTGCCTCATCTGCTGCCTTTATAGCACATCTAACCATTCATTTCAGCAGACAGTCGTAACAACCTGGACCTCTAGTCATTCATCCCACTTCCTTTCCTTTAGTTTTAACACCACACAGCAATGACAAGCAAATCTGCATGTCTTTGACTTTATTCTAACTACACTGCCTTCAGAAAGTATTCACACCCCTGGACTTTTCCCACATTTTGTTGTTACAAAGTGGGGTTAAAATAGATTAACATGTATTTTTTTAAATTATCTACACAAAGTACTCTGCAATGTCAAAGTAGAAGAAAAATTCTAACTTTTGCTAAAAATGTAAGAAAAATAACCACTAATAGAGTGTATCTTGATTAGATAAGTATTTAACCTCCTGAGTCAATACATGTAACAATCACCTTTAGCAGCGATTACAGGGGTGAGTCTTTCTGGGTAAGTCACTAAGAGATTTGCACACCTGGATTGTACAATATCTGCACATTATTATTATTTTAACAATTCTTCAAGCTCTGTCAAGTTGGTTGTTGATCATCGCTAGATAGTTATTTTCAAGTCTTGCCATGGATTTTCAAGGCGATTTAAGTCCAAAGTCCAAGTTTTAGGCCAATCAGGAACATTTAATGTTTTCTTGGTAAGCAACTCCATATACAGTTGAAGTCATAAGTTGACATACACTTAGGTTGGAGTCATTAAAACATTTTTTACGTTAGTGCCTTATTAAAAACAGGACGCGTATTTTGGAATATTTGTATTCTGTACAGGCTTCCTTTTTTTCACTCTGTCATTTAGGTTATATTGTGGAGTAACTACAATGCTGATAATCCATCCTCAGTCTCCTCCTATCACAGCCATTCAACTCTGTAACTGTTTTAAAGTCACCATTGGCCTCATGGTGAGGTCCCTGAGTGGTTTTCTTCCTCCATTTTCTTCTTCCTTACCCATCTACCAATAGGTGCCCTTCTTTGCGAGGCATTGGAAAACCACCCTGGTCTTTGTGGTTGAATCTGTGCTTGAAATTCACTGCTCAACTGAGGGACCTTAGTTGATAAACACAAGTATTTCAGACAAAGTGAATCCATGTAACTTATTATCTGACTTAAGCACATTTTTACTCCTGACCTTATATAGGCTTGCCATAACAAAGGGGCAGAAAACATATTGACGAAAGACATTTCAGCTTTTAGTTTTTTATTATTTTGTAAAAATGTCTCAAATATAATTCTACTTTGACATTATGGGGCATTGTGTGTAGGCCAGTGACACAACGTCTTCATTAGGTCTGTAACACAACAACATGTGGAAAAAGTGAAGGGATGTGAATACTTTTAGAAGGCACTTTATGATGTTATGTGTTGATAATGTACTGTATCTTATTGAGGCTGGCTGACCTTGAAGACAAGGATGAACTTTCAAGCAGCCAACACCTTCTCAGGTTATCAAATCTTGCTGCAAGACGAGCTCGACAGAGATCTGATTGCAGCACCATAACAAGAAACAAGAGAGCTGGGAGCAACTGTGGCTTCATATTGGTTACCTCTACAGAGCGCTTGTTAACTTAATTGCTTACATATACAAAGTGGCACTACGACCAGACACAACATGAGTGAAGTTAAAAAAAAAATTGGAAAATTCTCAGCAGGATCCAATTCCCTCACAGACAAACAGACCTTCAGACAATAATGCAGCATGGCTCTATAGTGGCTTTATGGATGAATAACTGTCTACTTGCTTGTCTGTGGTAGGCACAAGGATTTTCTGTCTAATGGTGGACAGAAAAATCCCTTTCCTGGCGAGGGAGCACCTTGCAGGCATGTGGTCTCGGGAGCATTTCACTGTGTTGCTCCCCGACTTTGGCTTTGCACTGCAGCAGTGAATTCAGACAGAGGAAAGGACAACTTTCTCTGTCCTTGGTCCTAGTTCCTCCCTCGCAAACTGCAGAGGCAGCTGTCCAGTACTTCTGCTAACAACGTACAGTAGACAACTTGATGAAAAAGTTGAGAGTAATAACATTAGGTGAATTGCCATGTTGCCTTCTTCATTCACTTGTAAATGAACCGAGGGGATTTTTAGGTTATTCAAGGACATCCAAAGTACTGAAGGCTATCTTTTGAATACAGTGGGGTATTCTTCACATCATTGACAGGCTTTATGACGGGAAGGAGAGGTTTTTCCCACTCGGAAATCGAGGCAGGAATGTTGGCTGTGATATGAGGACATCTGTTTGTCCCTGTCAATGAAAGGCTGACAGTGTGTCGCGTGTCCTCACGGGGAGTACTACCATCCTTTCACACACTAATACGACCCCAGGTCATACACTTTATGGGTCTCCCATTTACCATATCCCAATTTAAATTGTCTGCCCCCTCAATGAGGCCTGTCTTGTCCAGGGAACACGATTCTATGGTGTGTGCATTCCAATATGTGGGGTCACTGGCGAGTCACAGTCCCATCATCAGCCAGCTGTGTTCATCTCTTGGATGCCACC
Organism: Oncorhynchus clarkii lewisi; assembly: GCF_045791955.1. Taxonomy (NCBI): domain Eukaryota; kingdom Metazoa; phylum Chordata; class Actinopteri; order Salmoniformes; family Salmonidae; genus Oncorhynchus; species Oncorhynchus clarkii. The sequence goes on along the minus strand of NC_092176.1, from coordinate 29,573,025 downwards.
AATGGAGTTATAACGTTGGCAACACAAAGCCCCCGGGAACACAGACAGTGTCCCAAATCTCACCCTATCCCCTATATAGAGCATTACTTTCGACCAGGTCCTTTAGGGCTCTGTTCAACAGTAATGCACTGTATAGGGAATAAGGTGTAATTTGGGATGCACCCACAGGCTGCCAGCTCTTCCCCTCCACTCAGCTCTCACATTAGCATCAGAGTAACATTAAAAACCGTCTGGGAGTTCAACACTTTAAGACATTGGATTCTTTTTGAGAGAATCTTTGTTCCCGTGGTGATAACTAATCTGTCAGGAGCTTTTTGTCTCGTCGGGCGGAGGGGCTGTCAGTCAGAGGCCAAATCTGGGAGTGACACAGGAAAGAGGCCTTTTATAAGGCTTAATACATTCATATGTGTCAGTCTCAAATGTGATGTGAACAGCAGACATAACACACAATCAAAGCACAAAAGCAAAGCACAATACTACAGACGACAATCTACTGGATTGAAGGATTAGTCTATATAAATCAAATAGGTGCTCTCAAAGGGATAGATGGTATTTATTTATTCGCCGTCAATGGTGGTGGCATTTCATGAACTCAAACCACTACAAGCACAAACAATTACATTTTCTCACCAGGAATGTTTTGGTCTTGCAGTCAGTCTGCATGATGCGGGTTATGAGTTTCCAGGTACCGGGATCTGATTAAATCTTTATGTTTCAGGTTAACATCTGGCTGTAAGACAGGCCACACTGGCCATACATGGTGAAAAACACACATTTACCAACCTGGAACAGTCTGAATGAACCACAGGAGGTCATTATCTACACTGAACAAAAATATCAACTCAACATGTAAAGTGTTGGTCCCATGTTTCATGAGCTGAAATAAAAGATCCCAGAAAAGTTCCGTATGCACAAAAAGCTTATTTCTCTTAAATGTTGTGCACAAATTTGTTTACATTCCTGTTAGTGAGCATTTTCTTTGCCAAGATAATCCAACCACCTGACAGGTGTGACATATCAAGAAGCTGATTAAACAACATGGTTATTACACAGGTGCACCTTGTGCTGGGGACAATAAATGGCCAATCTAAAATGTGTAGTATTTTTTTTTACACATCACAATACCACAGATGTCTCAAGGTTTGAGGGAGAGTGCAATTGGCATGCTGACTGCAGGACTGTCCACCAGAGCTGTTGCCAGAATTTTGAGTGTTAATTTTTCTACCATAAGCCGACTCCAACACTGTTTTCGAGAATTTGGCAGTACGTCCAACCAGCCTCACAACCACAGACCACATGTATGACATCGTGAGGGTGAGCGGTGTGCTGATGTCAACTTTGTGAACAGAGTGCCCCATGGTGGTTGTGGGGTTATGGTATGGGTAGGCATGAACACAATTGCAATTTATCGATGGCAATTTGAATGCACAGAGATACTGTACGTGATGAGATCCTGAAGCCCATTGTCATGCTATTCATCCGCCGTTATCACCTCATGTTTCAGCATGAAAATGCACGGTCCCATGTCGCAAAGATCTGTACACAATTCCTGGGTGCTGAAATTGTCCCAGTTCTTCCATGGCCTGCATACTCACCAGACATGTTACCCATTGAGCATATTTGAGATGCACTGGATTGATGTCTATGACAGCGTGTTCCAGTTACCGCCAATATCCAGCCACTTCTCACAGACATTGAAGATGAGTGGGACAACGTTCCACATGCCACAATCAACAGCCTGATCAACTCTATATGAAGGAGATGTGTCGTGCTGCATGAGGCAAATCGTGGTCACACCAGATACTGACTGGTTTTTTGATCCACGACCCTACTTTTTTTAAAGGTATTTGTGACCAACAGATACATATCTGTATTCCCAGTCATGTGAAATCCATAGATTAGGGACTAATGAATCTATTTATATTGAATGATTTCCTTATATGAACTGTAACTCAGTAAAATCTTTGAAATTGTTGCAGGTTGCGTCTTTATTTTTGTTCAGGGTAGTAATTACTCAACATCATTAAATTCAATCAATGAGACATGTAGAATAGCTCAATCAATCCCCAACTTCTGTGCATTTACTAATGACATAAAGCTTGTTAGTATTTTGGGTGAGGGAGCAGCTATTACTGACAGATGTCTGATTGCCATAGCCTGAGGGACAGTCCATGAACATTCATTCCTTGATGTATTTACATTCTATATACCTTAAAAGCAACATATAGTGTAACCATCTTCTTTTTATAATATGTTTTATTTAATGAAATATATCGATCAAAGATCACACAATAAAACAGCAGTAGTGTTTTACCTGTCCACATGATATGTTATTATTACTACTGAAATTAAATGGATTTCATTAACCTCATTGCATTGAAGTGTATTTCCTGAAATGCTGTACCACTATACAGCTTTTGCAATATCTACAAATTGTATTTCATGCCAATAAAGCAATCTGAATCTGATAGAAAGAGGAGATACAGGGAGAGAGGGGGAGAGAGAGAGACAGAGGCAGAGAGCAAGAGAGCGAGAATACAGCAAATTGAATTGAATTGAATTGAGAGAGAGAGAGAGAGAGAAAGACAGAGAGAGCGAAAGAGAGAGAGAGGGGGAGAGAGAGATACAGGGAGAGAGGGGGAGAGAGAGATACAGGGAGAGAGGGGGAGAGAGAAAGAGAGAGACAGAGAAAGACAGGGAGAGAGAAAGCGAGAGAGAGGGGGAGAGAGAGATACAGGGAGAGAGGGGGAGAGGGAGAGACAGAGAGACAGAGAGCAAGGAGAGAGGGAAAGAGAGAGACAAAGAAAGAGAGAGAGGGAGAGGGAGAGAGAGAGAAAGAGTGAGAGAGAGAGAAAATCAAGGAGAGAGACAGAGACAAAGAGAGAGACAGAGTGAGAGAGAGAGAGAGACAGAGTGAGAGAGAGAGAGAGAGAGAGTGAGAGAGAGAGAGTAAGATAGAGAGAGAGAGAGAGAGAGAGAGAGATACAGGGAGAGAGAAAGAGAGAGACAGAGAAAGACAGAGAGAGAGAAAGAGAGAGAGAGGGGGAGAGAGATACAGGGAGAGAGAAAGAGAGAGACAGAGAAAGACAGAGAGAGAGAAAGAGAGAGAGAGGGGGAGAGAGAGATACAGGGAGAGAGAAAGAGTGAGAGAAAGAGAGAGAAAGTCAAGGAGAGAGACAGAGACAAAGAGAGACAGAGTGAGAGAGAGAGAGACAGAGTGAGAGAGAGAGACAGAGTGAGAGAGTGAGAGAGAGAGAGAGAGAGAGACAGAGTGAGAGAGAGTGAGAGAGAGAGACAGAGTGAGAGAGAGAGAGAGAGAGAGAGAGAGAGAGAGAGAGAGGGGAGGGGGGTGGTAGTGCAGGTGGGGGTGGTAGTGCAGGTGGGGGTGGTAGTGCAGGTGGGGGTGGTTTGAAATTGAGATGACCGTTGTTTCATCCAGCAAAAATCACATCTGCTTCTTCACTCAACTAATTTGTTATCCTTTCCTTTCTTTATGAGCATGTAAAATAACCTCTTCAGGTCATTGTAAATGCCCCAATCATTGTTTCTCCTCCGTCACCACCAGAGGAGCTAAGTGAGGGTAAATACAGTTCTCTCTCCAAGTGCATTGATTATCAAGCATGGGGTGATGGAGGATACAGCTGTCCAAACAAAGGACAGTTTTCCACTCATCTCTGGTGCTGTGTCACTATCAATGGCTCTCCTCTCTGCACATAGCATTAGGATCATAAAACATTCACACACCAAGCCTGAGCAACCTCCGCATGTTGGTACTGAAACATAACCACTCTGACACTGACTATACACATATCAAGAAGGAAAAGGTGCATGAAAGAGAAAACCCAACATCAGACGTCTGACAAATGAACCAAGATAGTAAGTAGGTAGCCTTATCCACACAAGCATCAAAGTATTGAGTGGAAAAGGGTCAATATTGTCCAATTAGGCACTGAACATCCTTGTGCTGCAATAGAAGAACCATGAGTTGATCCTGCTTCAACCATTATCTACACCACAATGTTCCAAAGATAAGATGAGGTAGGCATTACATTGTGCCCCCATGTAGCATTTACCATCCAACAGATGCAGACGTGGTATCCTGGGGGTCTCCTCCTTCACTGCACCCCACATCTCCGTAGTTAACCACACACAGTGCCCCAACACACACACACACACATCTCCACACACACACACGTGCACGGTACCCCCCACACATCCTCCCCTCTACTCTCATTCACAGTCACAGTAATTACAGTCACAGTCATCACAGTCACAGGCATGCAATCTTTTACAGGGGCATAATCACTGTCGACAACCCCCACCAATAAGCGCTGTACATCCCTAATTTCTCTCTCTGAGCCCTCTGATATAGGAGATCTGATATAGAAGATCTGATATAGGAGATCCGATATAGGAGATCTGATATAGAAGATCTGATATAGGAGATCTGATATAGGAGATCCGATATAGGAGATCTGATATAGGAGATCCAATGGAGGAGATCTGATATAGGAGATCTGATAAAGGAGATCTGATAACGGAGATCCGATATAGGAGATCCGATGGAGGAGATCTGATATAGGAGATCCGATATAGGAGATCCGATGGAGGAGATCTGATATAGGAGATCTGATAAAGGAGATCTGATAACGGAGATCCGATATAGGAGATCCGATGGAGGAGATCTGATATAGGAGATCCGATATAGGAGATCCCATAAAGGAGATCTGATCAAGGAGATCTGATATAGGAGATCTGAAATAGGAGATCCGATATAGGAGATCTGACAAAGGAGATCTGATAAAGGAGAACTGATATAGGAGATCTGATATAGGAGATCTGATATAGGAGATCCGATATAGGAGATCTGATATAGGAGATCTGTGAGTGTTGAGGACTATACATGCACACACAGACATGCTGCCTGTAGCCCAGTGCTGAACAGCACATAGACTAGAGGGAGGAAGGGAGTCTGCAGAGCTGCCAGCTAGTACTGTGTACCGACCGTACAATGAGAGAACCAGGAGAGAGAGTAGAGAATAGAGAGAGTAGAGATAATAGAGAGAATAGAGAGAGCAGAGTGTAGAGAGAGTAGAATGAGTAGAGTAGAGTAGAGAATAAAGAGAGTAAAGATAATAGAGAGCGGAGAGAGAGTAGAGAGAATAGAGAGATTAGAGAGAATAGAGAGAATAGAGAGAGCAGAGTGTAGAGAGAGTAGAACGAGTAGAGTAGAGTATAGAATAGAGTAGAGAATATAAAAAAATAAAAGAACAGAGAGAACAGAGAGAGTCAAGAGAACAGAGGGAGGGAGTAGAGAGAACAGAGAGAGTCGAGAGAACAGAGCAATTAGAGAGATTAGGGTAGAGAGAGTATAGAGAGTAGAGAGTAAAGAAAATAGATAGTACAGAGAGAGTAGAGAGTAGAGAGAGTAGAGATAATAGAGAGAAGACAGAACAAAGAGAAAATAAAGAATAGAGAGAATAGGGAGAACAGAGAGAGTCAAGAGAACAGAGGAAGTCAAGAGAACAGAGAGAGCAGAGAGAATAAAGAGAGTAGATAGAGTAGAGAGAACAGAGATTAGAGAGTAGAGAGAACAAATAGTAGAGAGAGTAGAGAGAATAGAGATACTAGACGTACTAGAGATACTAGAGAGTAGAGAATAGAAAGAGAGTAGAGAGAGTAGAGAGTAGAGGGAGTAGAGAGAACACAGGGAATCGAGAGAACAGAGAGAGTAGAGAGAATATAGAGAGTAGAGAAAATGTAGAGAGTAGAGAGGGTAGAGTGAACAGAGAGTAGAGAGAACAAATAGTAGAGAGAGTAGAGATACTAGACGTACTAGAGATACTAGAGTAGAGAATAGAAAGAGAGTAGAGAGAGTAGAGAGAATAGAGAGTAGAGAGAACAGAGGAAGTAGAGAGAACAGAGAGACTAGAGAACACAGAGAGAGAATATATGGATAGTATAGAGATTAAAGAGATTAGAGAGAGTAGAGAGAATATAGAGAGTAGAGAGAATAGAGAGTAGAGAGAACAGAGGAAGTAGAGAGAACAGAGAGACTAGAGAACACAGAGAGAGAATAGATGGATAGTAGAGAGATTAAAGAGATTAGAGAGAGTAGAGAGAATATAGAGAGTAGAGAGAGTAGAGAGAACAAAGAATAGAGAGAGTAGAGAGAGTACAGAGAACAAATAATAGAGAGAGAGTAGAGAGAGTAGAGAGAACAAATAATAGAGAGAGTAGAGAGAGTAGAAAATAGAAAAAATAGAAAGAATGGAGAGAATAGAGTGGAGAGAATAGAGAGAGTAGAGAGAGTAGAGAGAGTCGAGAGAACAGAGGGAGTCGAGAGAACAGAGGAAGTCAAGAGAACAGAGAGAGCAGAGAGAATAAAGAGAGTAGATAGAGTAGAGAGAACAGAGATTAGAGAGTAGAGAGAACAAATAGTAGAGAGAGTAGAGAGAATAAAGATACTAGACGTACTAGAGATACTAGAGAGTAGAGAATAGAAAGAGAGTAGAGAGAGTAGAGAGTAGAGGGAGTAGAGAGAACACAGGGAATCGAGAGAACAGAGAGAGTAGAGAGAATATAGAGAGTAGAGAAAATGTAGAGAGTAGAGAGGGTAGAGTGAACAGAGAGTAGAGAGAACAAATAGTAGAGAGAGTAGAGATACTAGACGTACTATAGATACTAGAGTAGAGAATAGAAAGAGAGTAGAGAGAGTAGAGAGAATAGAGAGTAGAGAGAACAGAGGAAGTAGAGAGAACAGAGAGACTAGAGAACACAGAGAGAGAATAGATGGATAGTAGAGAGATTAAAGAGATTAGAGAGAGTAGAGAGAATATAGAGAGTAGAGAGAGTAGAGTGAACAGAGAATAGAGAGAGTAGAGAGAATATAGAGAGTAGAGAGAATAGAGAGTAGAGAGAACAGAGGAAGTAGAGAGAACAGAGAGACTAGAGAACACAGAGAGAGAATAGATGGATAGTATAGAGATTAAAGAGATTAGAGAGAGTAGAGAGAATATAGAGAGTAGAGAGAGTAGAGTGAACAGAGAATAGAGAGAGTAGAGAGAACAAAGAATAGAGAGAGTAGAGAGAGTAGAGAGAACAAATAATAGAGAGAGTAGAGAGAGTAGAAAATAGAAAAAATAGAAAGAATGGAGAGAATAGAGTGGAGAGAATAGAGAGAGTAGAGAGAGTAGAGAGAGTAGAGAGAGTAGAGAGAGTCGAGAGAACAGAGGGAGTCGAGAGAAAAGAGGGAGTAGAGAGAACAGAGAGACTAGAGAACAGAGAGAGAGAATAGATAGATAGATAGTAGAGAGATTAAAGAGAGTAGAGAGAGTAGAGAATCAACAGAGAGTAGAGAGAGTAGAGAGAACAAAGAATAGAGAGAATGGAGAGAGTAGAGAGAGTAGAGAGAATAGAGAGAGCAGAGAGAATAGAATGAGTAGAGCATAGAGAATATACAAAATAGAAAGAACAGAGAGAGAGTAGCAAGCGCACAGAGAGTAGAGTGAGTACTCCAGCCACTTTAATTAATAATGGAAAAATTGCTGTAAAAATGTATCACTAGCCACTTTAAACAATGCCACTTAATATAATGTTTGCATACCCTACATTACTCATCTCATATGTATATACTGTACTCTATACCATCTACTGCATCTTGCCTATGATGTTCTGTACCATCACTCATTCATATATTTGTAAATACATATTCTTCATCCCTTTACACTTGTGTGTGTGTATAAGGTAGTTGTTGTGAAATTGTTAGGTTAGATCACTCGTTGGTTATTACTGCATTGTCGGAACTAGAAGCACACGCATTTCACTACACTCGAATTAACATCTGCTATCCATGTGTATGTGACAAATAAAATTTTATTTGATTTGAATGGAGAGATTAGAGAGAGTATAGAGAGTAGATATTAGAGAGATTAGAGAGTAGAGAGAGTAGAGAGTAGAGAATAGAGTGAGGAGAAAGTAGATAGTAGAGAGTGTAGAGAGTAGAGTGAGGAGAGAGTTGAGAGAGTAGAGAGTAGAGTGAGGAGAGAGTAGAGAATAGAGAGTGTAGAGAGTAGAGTGAGGAGAGAGTAGAGTGTAGAGAGTAGAGTGAGGAGAGAGTAGAGATAGTAGAGACAGTAGAGAGTAGAGAGTAGAGTGAGGAGAGAGTAGAGAGAATAGAGACAGTAGAGAGTAGAGTGAGGAGAGAGTAGAGAGAGTAGAGAGTAGAGAGTAGAGTGTAGAGAATAGAGTGAGGAGAGAGAGAGTAGAGACAGTAGAGAGTAGAGAGTAGAATGAGGAGAGAGTAGAGAGAGTAGAGAGTAAAGAGTAGAGAGTAGAGAGTAGAGACAGTAGAGACAGTAGAGACAGTAGAGAGTAGAGAATGTAGAGTGAGGAGAGAGTAGAGACAGTAGAGAGTAGAGAGTGTAGAGTGAGGAGAGAGTAGAGAGAGTAGAGCCAGTAGAGAGTCGAGAGTAGAGAGTAGAGTGAGGAGAGAGTAGAGAGTAGAGACAGTTGAGTGTAGAGAGTAGAGTGAGGAGAGAGTAGAGATAGTAGAGACAGTAGAGAGTAGAGTGAGGAGAGAGTAGAGAGAATAGAGAGTAGAGAGTAGAGTGTAGAGAGTAGAGTGAGGAGAGAGAGAGTAGAGACAGTAGAGAGTAGAGAGTAGAATGAGGAGAGAGTAGAGAGAGTAGATAGTAAAGAGTAGAGAGAGTAGAGAGAGTAGAGAGTAGAGACAGTAGAGACAGTAGAGAGTAGAGAGTGTAGAGTGAGGAGAGAGTAGAGAGAGTAGAGACAGTAGAGAGTAGAGAGTGTAGAGTGAGGAGAGAGTAGAGAGAGTAGAGACAGTAGAGAGTCGAGAGTAGAGAGTAGAGTGAGGAGAGTGTAGAGAGAGTAGTGAGAATAGAGACATTAGTGAGAATAGAGAGAGTAGAGAGGGCAGAGATACTAGAGAGTAGAGATAGAAGAGAGAGTAGATAGAGTAGAGAGAGTAGAGAGGGTAGAGATAGAGAGAGAAGGGAGAGAGTAGATAGAGTAGAGAGAACAGAGTAGAGAGAAAAGGGACAGTAGAGAGATTAGAGAGAAAGGAGAGAGTGGAGAGAGTAGAGATAATAGAGAGTTTAGAGAGAAAGGGGAGAGTAGATAGAGTGGAGAGAAAGGAGAGAATAGAGAGAACAGAGAGAGTAGAGCGAGTAGCAATGAGAGAATAGAGAGAAAAGAGAGAGTAGAGAAAATAGAGAGGGTAGCGAGAACAGAGAGAATCGAGAGAATAGAGAGACTATAGAGTAAAGAGAGTAGAGAGAACAAAGAGTAGAGAGAGTTTAGAGAGAGTAGAGAGTAGCGCTCTTGATACTAGAGAGTAGAGATGATAGAAAGAGAGCAAAGAAAACAGAGAGAGTAGAGAGAACAAAGAGTAGAGAGAGTGGAGATACTAGAGATCCTAGAGAGTAGAGATACTAGAGAGTAGAGATAATCGAAAGAGAGTAGAGAGAATAGAGAGAGTAAAGAGAGCAACTGTATTGCACAGCAGTTGTCTGTCTCTCGAGCTACAGAAGCTCAATGTCTGCTGGCACACATACAGTAGATCTACAGACTCATATCTGGCAGGCTGCGGGAGGCAACACACACAGAACAACCCTACTCCTATCCCGAACCCCAGCTGTCTGCAACTCAACACCTCCACAGGCAGAATTATTCAGTAGATGATCAACATCTTGGATCACTCAATGTAATTTTCCCCTCTGTTCAGGTAAGACCCAGCTATCCTCACCCCCTGGCTCAAGCGAGAGAGAGAGAGAACAGGCTGGTGGATGAGGTTAGGTAAGAGGTAAATAGTAGAAACGTGGTAAACTCGTAAACTGTAAAGGCACCTTTGAGCATGTACAGTAAAGGAGTAATGATGGAACAAACTAAGCCAGCTTCAGAAGACTTCGCTTGTTGAAAAGTATAATAGACAAACAATAAAAGACTCCACTTTGATGAATGAAATATATCTCATTATAATCCACAGTTTACTGTTCTGAAATGTTTTGCTTTGTATTTATTTGTTTTGCCCGTCAATACATATTTTAAGACAAACCAAAAACATACAATTGATTGTATTTCCCACTGTGTTATTTCTGTGATATTAATAAAAATCAATACTAAATTAAGTCACACTAACAAAAATCTTAAATGATCGAATCACACAAAATCTAGACATCAGCATTAATTCTAATTCAAACAGAACATCATCAAGTACCACACAGCTAAACACAGGAGCAGCTTACCTTCCACTGAATTCACAGAATCTCTCCACCGGAGCTAAATCAACGTAATAGAACAAAAAGGAAGTATGTGAGAACTTGGCTCAAAGAAACCAAAGCCTCAAACAAATGTTCTTGTGTGTCTGTGACTTTGCCTTCTAAAGCAATGACAGTTTAGTCATTTTCCTCTCCTTCTCTCAATCAGTCTATTCCATCTACCTAGAGACCCAGTCTGCTGCTGATGTAGTCAGTGAGAGGAGAGAGAGAAGCCAGGAGAGCTGGGGACTGAGTGAAAGAGAGAGGGAGGGAGAATTCCCTTTCTCTTAAATAGTAGACTATGCGGTCAGACCCCACTCCCACCTAGCGCTCTTGAATACCCCCCTATGAATGGAAGCTGAGGAGTTGAAATGGGATGCCTCAAGGCTGGAGAGAGGGGGAGAGAGATAGAGAGTGGGGGGGGGCTGAGGGTTTGGGGGGAGGGTGGACCATTAGCCACAAAGTGGAGCAGCCAATGGAAGAGGAATAAATTAGTGGATTCAGGGCTGCATTAACATATCATTTTAGACTAGAATATAAACAGGAAAAGTAGCTAGATTGACTGCCTCTGCTTTTTGATGAGGATAATAATGGTGGTGATGATGGTGATAATGCTGGTGGCGATGATGTAAATGGTGGTGATGATGGCGATAATGCTGGTGGTGATGATGATACTGGTGGTGATGGTGGGGATAATGCTGGCTGTGATGATGATAATGTGGGTGACGACGATGGCAATGTTGGTGACGATGATGATAATGCCAATGGATGTGATGATAATGTTGGTGACAGCGATGATAATGCCGGTTGCTATGGTGATGATTGTGGTTATGATGGCGATAATGCGGGTGGCCATGGCGATAATGCTGATGGTGATGATGATAATGCTGCTGGTGATAATGATTAGGATCAGTTTTCTAAGTTATTTGTTATTATTCCTCATATCCCTAATTGAATCAATAAGGGCGAGGGGGTGTGGTATGGACAATATACCACGGCTAAGGGCTGCTCTTAGGCACAACACAATTCAGAGTGCCTGGATACAACCCTTAGACGTGGCCTATTGGCTATACTGTATTCCAAACAATCAAGGCGCTTTATTGCTATTATAAACTGGTTACCAATGTAATTTGAACAGTAAAAATGTATTATTTGTCATAACAGTGGTATTAGGTTGGATATACCACGGCTTTCAGCCAATCAGCATTCAGGGCTTGAACAACCCGGTTTATAATATCGGATATAGCGGCTAGAACCTGACCTCCTCATTTAGAGACTACAGTGGCTAGAACCTGACCTCCTCATTTAGAGACTACAGGGGCTAGAACCTGACCTCCGCATTTAGAGACTACAGCAGCTAGAACCTGACCTCCTCATTTAGAGACTACAACGGCTAGAACCTGACCTCCTCATTTAGAGACTACAGGGGCTAGAACCTGACCTCCGCATTTAGAGACTACAGCAGCTAGAACCTGACCTCCTCATTTAGAGACTACAACGGCTAGAACCTGACCTCCTCATTTAGAGACTACAGGGGCTAGAACCTGACCTCCGCATTTAGAGACTACAGCGGCTAGAACCTGACCTCCTCATTTAGAGACTACAGGGCTTAGAACCTGACCTCCTCATTTAGAGACTACAGGGCTTAGAACCTGGCCTCCTCACTGGAACCTGACCTCCTAATTTAGAGACTGCAGGGGTTAGAACCTGGCCTCCTCATATAAACACTACAGGGGCTAGAACCTGACCTCCTCATTTAGAGACTGCAGGGGTTAGAACCTGGCCTCCTCACTGGAACCTGACCTCCTCATTTAGAGACTGCAGGGGTTAGAACCTGACCTCCTCATTTAGAGACTACACGGGTTAGAACCTGGTCTCCTCATATAAAGACTACAGGGGCTGTAGGAACAGCAGGACCCAGAGGATGCTGGTTGTGAAAACAGTCAGTCTCATCTCAAATAAACACAGGAACAACCAAGAAGGACGATGCAGGACCCAGCCAGAGACAGAGCCAAAATGCTCACAGGCAGTGTCCCCTCATTCCCAAGGACATCAAGAGCAGAAGATATGCGTTAAATATATTTCATAAGAGCCAGCATGGAGAATTGAGTGACACTAATTAAGTCAGTCTGTGACCCGACCTCCAAACTAATCGTGGGCTACAAAGGCTCTGGTGCTGATGATGATGGTGCATCGGGGGGGGGGGGGGGGGGGGGCTTCCCTTAGGGAACATTCAAGAACCCCTTTGACGATAAAAAATAAATCTACCCTCATTAGCTTTCTGTCCTTCAATATGAAATCATGCTGATGTGACACAAAAAAACAAAATATTGAATATTCTAACGTTGCCAGTCTATGGAAGCTCTCCATATAAAACAGTTCATGTCACAAATGGCACCCTATACAGTGCACTACCTTTGAGCGGGTACCATATGTCTCTGTTCAAAAGTAGTGCAATACATAGGGAATAGGGTGCCATTTGGGACACATACACAGTGATAAGCATGGCTGGTGAATGAGGCAGAGGAAGTAGTGGTGTGTGGTGAGGGGAGGCTGAGACAGGGAGACTTGCAGCCTGAGAGAGAGAGGCTTTCTATCAGCAGGGGAAATTATCTCCTTCTTCTTATTGAGAGCCGGTTACCAGTCAGACAGAAAAGATCCCACCCAAATCCAATACAAAGCACAGTGGCACATACTGTATATGTAGCACGGCCATTGGGTGACAAAGAATATCCCATTACTTGAGGGGCCTGATTAATTTTGCTTTGGCTCTCCTGAGGGTAAACATAATCTAGCATATAGAATTATAGTTGTGTGAACATTCAGTCCTTATAATTGTCATTTGTGACACTGTGTTCCAATGAAATCAATGTCTTCGTTCACTATAGGATGGAAAGAGGCTGTGGAGCCATGTCTAAGTATAGCACCTGTTTTAAATGAGTATGTCTTTACACACAGAGTCCCTACGTTCCTGTGGAACACATACTGTGTCTCTCCATCTGTTCCTCTTTTCACCTTCCTGTCGCACTCTCTCCTTCTCTCGCTCCTACTCTCTCTCCTCCTTTCACTCCTTCTCTCTCTCCTTCTCTCTCTTCTTCTCTCTCTCCTTCTCTCTCTTCTTCTCTCTCTCCTTCTCTCTCTTCTTCTCTCTCTTCTTCTCTCTCTTCTTCTCTCTCTCCTTCTCTCTCTTCTTCTCTCTCTTCTTCTCTCTCTTCTTCTCTCTCTTCTTCTCTCTCTTCTTCTCTCATGTGGTTGTAAATATTTGTTTGTTTATTGTTTCAGTCACACCTGCACTGTTGGAGCTCAGAGTTTACGATTTTAATCTGCGATGCAGTTGCAGCGATCCTATGCATGTGACTAAATAAAAATGTATCTCCTCTCTCTCTCCTTCTCTTTCACCTCATCTCTCCTTCACAGCAGTGCAGCCAGGGAGGATTCACAGGGAATTGCTGTGGGAGCTTGACTAGTCTCTGTTTGTCATGCTATTACCTCCGTCTACTGAGCATGGAACAGAGTTTGATTTCCCTGCTGACGTCTATGTGTGCAAGCGCATCCTTCCCTGTCATCCAATCTCGTCGCACTCAGGAACCAGACACTTGCAGAAGCATGTGCTGAGTTATCGACTGGCGTTTAAATGTACATGTCTGATGAAACTATGCTGCTAGGATATGTCAAGTGGGGAGGGCCTGACAACCTGCACTAAATGCTGCTACCTTATTGATAATGTATGGCATATGAATGAAGATATAGTGTACCTGGAGAGACAGCATGCAAAAGGACAACTAGTTGGATACAGTATGTCACATGCTTCGTAAACAGCAGGTGTAGAATAACAGTGTAATGTTTACTAACGGGCCCTTCCCAACAATGCAGATAGAAAGAAAAAGAGAAGTAATAACGCAAGGAATAAAGACACAATGAGAAACGATAACATGACTGTAAACACCAGTACCGAGTCCATGTGCAGGAGTACGAGGTAATGGAGGTAGCTATGGACATATAACTAGGAATATAGTGGCTAGGCAAAAGGATAGATAATAAACAGTAACAGCAGCGAATATAATGAGTCAAAGGACTTAGTGCAAAAAATGGTAAATGCAGATAGTCCAGGTTGGTTAACTATATAACTATTTAGCAGTCTATTTAGTTCATCTCTTTCTAGAACAACACTGAATATCTAGCTATTAGACAAGCCAGCTAAAGGAGTTGCTTCCCACTTCTAAACAACAGATTAGGAAGAAATCAATATCTATTGCTCTTGATTTCAATATATATTGAAATCAAGAGCTATAGTTTGCCACAGTGAGAAGAAAAACGAAGGCAAAGGTTGCCTGGAGCACATTTAATAAGGTCTTCCTGCCACTGTATAATTAGTGGCACTCAACTTGAAGGCGAGGAAAAGGACTCGGCGGAAAGTGAGAGACACTTTTGGTCAATGACAGAGAGACCTAATTATGGGTTGGAGCCCCTGCAGCAATGCTCTGTGTCAAAGCTCTAGGCAGAGAGGTAGTCAGGCAGCTGATGGAGTAGACACACCACCCACTGAGGGTACAGCTGACCTGGAAAGACCTGTTTACCTCATTAAAAATGAATTCACAGGTAATAATGGGCCTTGGTCCTGTTGCATGCCCCTCTCTCTCTCTCTCCCTCGCACCCTCCCCCCATCTGTCCTTCATCCTTTATGCCCACTAGCTGTCGAGGTGTGAGTTAAATTATCAGGGAGAGTCAACATGGACAGTAGAGCAGCCCTGAAAGGAGAAGATATCCTCCAGTCTCTCTCCTCTCCTATTGACGCTACAGGAGTGTACAGGAACCCATGCTGCTTAACGCAGTAATGAGACGATAACATAACGATGGGAGGGAAGGAATCTGTCAGTGGATCTGTAAGGGGAGAGTACTCAGCTAGGGTGGAGTGACTTTGCCATTAAAATCAGTCATCAACACAATAAGCCTGTGGCTGCAGGAAGTTAAACAAGAGAGAAAAACGCTGTTTAGAAGGGATCAATAATTCATAACCCAGGGAGGGAAAATACATGTCTCCAGGATAGGCTCAAGCAGAGAGCTAGAGGACAGAGGATCCTTTCTTTCCCTTTCATTGTTCTACAGTTCTTATGTATCTATAAAACGATGAACATTTGGCAAAACAAAACATGCTGAATTGGTGGAAATATAAACGTGGAACCAATTAGACTACACTTATTAATGAATCTACTTATGTGAAAATTAAGATGATATCTGTGAAAACACACAAAGAAGGTAGAAGACACTGCTGGGAGCCTGCAGGTGACTCTTAAGTCTGGCTGATGCCGTTGACCACACAGAACACACACACTCCAACCTCCCACACTCCTCAGCTGTGTGGAGCCTCATAAAACGCCTGTAATTCTCCCATCATAATAACAGAACCTCAGCTGTGTAGAGCCTCATACAACGCCTGTAAATCTCACAACATAATGACAGGGCCTAGTGACTTTAATGCTGCTCCTGACCTGTGTAATCCCAGTAAGCAAGGTCCTCCCACCTTTTGTGTTGCCACAGTTGGTGCTGTGTCCCCAGTGACTGACTGACCACTGCTTTTCGTTACACAACTGCTGCTAACCATCTCAGGGTTCAGGACACTTTCATGACTGGCCGACATGCATGCAACTCATGCATATGAATGCATGAAATCAACAATTAACGTTTTCAATTCATGCCAGTGTAATTTTCTCCTCATTTGCTATGGATATGTTTAAACACTGTTGTATTACTAAATCATTACCCGGTCCATCCCTCGTAGAAAGAGAAAAAAATACCAGTTTAACACAATCTGACATAAGGCCTACATTTAATTTTCCAGTTAAGGGATATTGAAAGGTTGAGCTTGTTTAAACACAAACAGATGAATATGCCTCTCCATATATTTCTCTCTCTCAGTTCTGTATGTTTTTTTTATTGGCTCAAATATGTAGAGCCAAGTTTACCATCTTCTCCTGACTGGCTTCTGACAAAGGGCTCGACAGTCTAGGGGGGGGGGGGGGGGGGGGGTGTCTAAGGAGCACAGATAGGGCTGCTGAATGAGAACTTTATCAGGGGACTTTTAATGGGCTGATTCCTCTCTACTAACGGAGCCAATGGAAGATATTTAACCTGCACCCAGGGAAACTATGAACTAATCCTTACCCCTGACTCTTAATGATTCAAAGGGGCAATGTTTTCATTGGTATGCATTATATTGGGAGTCCCTATATTGGGAGTCCCCAGTACCTTAGACCGCTGCGCCACTCGGGAGCCCCCTAGGTAGTGTATTATATAGGGACTAGGGTGTGGCTGGTCAAATGTAGTGTAATATGTAGGGACTAGGGTGCTGTTGGTCAAACGAAGTGTATTATATAGGGACTAGGGTGTGGATGGTCAAATGTAGTGTAATATGTAGGGACTAGGGTGCTGTTGGTCAAACGTAGTGTATTATAAAGGGAATAGGGTGCTGCTGGTAAAACGTAGTGTATTATTTATTTAACAGGTAGGCCAGTTGAGAACAAGTTCTCATTTACAACTGTGACCTGGCCAAGATAAAGCAAAAAAACAACAACACAGGGGATAAACAAACGTACAGTCAATTACACAACAGAAAAATCTGTATACGGTGTGTGCAAATAAAGTTAGGAGGTAAGGTAATAAATAGGCCATAGTGGCGTAGTAATTACAATGTAGCATTAACACTGGAGTGATAGATGTGCAGATGAGGATGTGCAAGTAGAAATACTGGTGTGCAAAAGAGCAGAAAAACAAAAACAAATATGGGATGAGGTAGGCAGTTGGTTGGATGGGCTATTTACAGATGGGCTGTGTACAGCTGCAGTGATCAGTAAACTGCTCTGACAGCTGATGCTTAAAGTTAGTGAGGGAGATATAAGTCTCCAACTTCAGTGATTTTTGCAATTCGTTCCAGTCATTGGCAGCAGAGAACTGGAAGGAAAGGCGGCCAAAGAGGTGATGGCTTTGGGGGTGGCCAGTGAAATATACCTGCTGGAGCGTGACTACGGGTGGGTGTTGCTATGATGACCAGTGAGCTGAGATAAAGCGGAGCTTTACCTAGCAAAGACTTATAGATGACCTGGAGCCAGTGGGTTTGGTGACGAGTATGTTGCAAGGACCAGCCAACGAGAGCATACAGGTCGCAGTGGTGGGTAGTATATGGGGCTTTGGTGACAAAACGGATGGCACTGTGATAGACTGAATCCAATTTGCTGAGTAGAGTGTTGGAGGCTATTTCGTAAATGATATTGCCGAAGTCAAGGTTTGGAAGGATAGTCAGCTTTATACACAATTCTAATGCACCATGATACCATAAAACAACTCATCATCCCAGATATCTATGTGTTTAAATTATGAACATCTTAACATCTAACAAGAGCATCACTGTTTTTTCAGTTTCTCAATTTCATTTTCATTTTGAACCCACAATGTTCCAATGACTACGTTAAACACTGGTGTGGAATATCAGTCTGTGGAACACAGATATTTTGTCTTAAACGGACAGTTTGTGGAATATCCATCTTTCTGAATACCTGCTGAGACCTTCCTCATATCTGCTCCAGCTTTAAACTCTATAGAATGAGAGATGCCTGTGGAAGCTGATGGCAGTTCACACTGTGTGTTCCAGCATTGAACTGATGGCTTATTCATGTGACACAGGTAGGAGAGGAGGCAGACTATTGCTATTTGTCAGGATTATTTCCTGTCTAGATTAACACGTGGCAGAGTTAACTACATGTCTTCCAGTCTGTAAAGCACCGTGAGCTAATGTCGAAATGTGATGTTGTTGGCCCCACTAGACGCGAGGAAAGACTGAGCTGGGGATTCGAGCTGTCAACAAGTCTTCAGTCTCAAAGTTTCATTTTTAACCAAGAAACAGAGGAAGCAAAAAGGAACATTTGAACGATAAAATAGAATACAGCCTATGTCTGGCTCAAACACATGCATAAAATCAGCCTCACTGATGACTTGTGAAGAGCAATTAGTGGAGGTAATCAAATAGGGCAGGGATCACGGTGACTAGCTGAGATATAATCATAGAATTAGAATGATTGTAATTCCATGGATAGAATATTGATTTCATAGAACAATGAAAGCCTCCTGGTGGTCGAGACAGGCAAACATTGGCTGAGGGGGGAGTCTTAACAGAGCAGAGGCAGAG
This sequence comes from Oncorhynchus clarkii lewisi, assembly GCF_045791955.1. Taxonomy (NCBI): domain Eukaryota; kingdom Metazoa; phylum Chordata; class Actinopteri; order Salmoniformes; family Salmonidae; genus Oncorhynchus; species Oncorhynchus clarkii. The sequence continues at coordinate 29,554,569 of NC_092176.1, read as the reverse complement.
TTATAAGGGGATCCCCACCCTCAGTCCCACCACAGCATCCCCAAACCCATTCAGACACCAGCAGTCTTTATGGGCCATTCTCCACAGCCTGTCTGGGCCAAAGGTTCAGCTCTCCCTTTTACTCTTTTGTCCGCTCTCTTGGGGGAAATGAATGGGAGGTTGTGGACGGGACAAAAGAGAGATCATGGGTCTATTCTGGGGACAAATGAGCTTAGTTTGGGTTATGGTAGCCAATGTAAAAGGGAGGTCTGGACAATGTTGAAGAAGGGGGGCTGGGGCTAGATTACCTTCAGTCTCCAGTCCAGGATGGTTAGAAAGGAAGGGGCTGAGTAATTGTGTGTAGCAGAACAGCTGAGTTCCTCCTTCCCATAGCAGCCACAGCATGTGACTGCGTCATACACATACCTCATCAATATCTATCACTACTTATCAGTAACATGATTGATTCTGTCGTCAAGTACATGGAGAATGGGAGAGGGGCTGCAAGCTAGGGGAAAGCTATTTGAAAACCAGGAATGATGAAAGGGAAACCCGTTCATTTATATGCTGATGGACTATGGTATGGTTGGTTCTCTTTTGGCCAAATATGTTGTAATATATTCAAAAAATAAATTAAAAAATGCTTAGGACCTACGGTATAAGATTTTTTCATAAACTGCTTATAAATTTAATCAGCATTGAAATTGCACTGTCCCCTTTAATATAGCTCCAAAACCTTTCCTTTGATATGAAATTGAGTTCAAATCTCCTGAAATGTCACCCTCTCGGAATTGCCATTTGGATTCAAACTGCTTTGCTGCTGGTTTCCGCTTTTTTTCCCATGCATCTCCTTCAGACTTGATATTTCATTTTGCGGCAAAGCCATCTCTTTGTGTCCACCCCCACCCACCTCAGTCTCCCTCCCTCCCACCTCAGTCTCCATCCCTCCCTCCAACCCCCCATTTTGGTCTTTCTTGTCGGCTTCATCTTATCACCAATTCCTTTCAGCTAAATTTCTCTGTCCCCAGTGTCAGTAATCCAGCACAGGCTAAATAGAAGTCACGCTTCAGAACTACTGGCAGCAAGCCCTGTCAACTCTTCTTCCTGCACACACACCATTCAAAAAGAAATCTACTTTACTAATACATATATTAAAGGGGCAGTGCAGTCAAAAAAGTGATTTTCCTATTCATTTTTTAAATTATATTTCCACACTATGACGTCAAAAATAACACTGAAATTCTGAAGATTATGATAACTCCCTTTATGTTGAAGAGTTGTTTAAAAAAAAAATGCCTGTAATTTCATAGTGTTCAGATGGGATGGAGGTTTTGGGCCAGATCATGACATCACAATCTGATTATTCTGACCAATGACCAGTCATTATTTGCATATGTGCCCTCCTAGTTTGAAGGGGTAGGCAAGGTAGGCTCTAGACAAGAGTCTAGACGATCCTATCCAACAGTCAGGGCTGTGTACTGTATGGAAATATATTACAATTTGTATCAGCACTTCAACACGATCAGACGGAGGATTTCAATGGCAAAAGGAGGCAACGGGAGGAAATGAATAATAAAACGTATATTTGGAGTTATTTTAATGAAATAAGCACACACAATGATGATTTACAAAGATAAAAATAGACTACATGGGGGCATTAAAAAAAATCCTTCACCTTGTTGACAGTGTAAATCTATCATATCTGCACAAAGTAGAGAATGTCACAGAAAACATAACAGTAGGGTTCCCAAAGATGGTCCCGGGAGATGAGACAACATAACTATTGATTTATTATGCTTTCACTGTGTATTTCAATATAATGCTACAGTTGCTCAAACCAACATTCAATGTCAGTTAAATAAATGATTCTGCCATTACATTATTCCGAATACAACCCATTAAATGACATCAAATGGTACCATGGTATACATGTACAGATCCACACACTGAGGTCAACCCTATAATCATCTGAGATGATGAGATACTTCCCAATGATGACTATTTGATCATCCGTGACCTCTGCACCTTAACTGAGGAGAAAGGCGACAGGTGACAAGGGAGGTGTGTGTGTGTGTGTGTGAGTGTGAGTGTGAGTGTGTGTGAGTGTGTGTGTGTGTGTGTGTGCGCGCGTGCGTGCGTGCGTGTTTGTGGGTGTGGGCATGCGTGTGCTTGTGTGACAGGCTGCAGGGGTGACAGGGGATGAGGTGGTCTGTCTGAATAAAGGTTTTTGTCAGCCCTCCTCATTTCAGGGAAATACCAAGCCCTGCCACCAGACAAGGGATAGAAACCTCATATGATTGATTTCTACCGTGGGACCGGCCTGTTGGTGGTCCACAGATTTGACATGTTGCCCTTTGATTAGGAGATGTCACAATGCGCTCAGGGATGGTCGTATTACTAATGTCATATTATTATTTAACTCTTCATCTGCAGCTGTCAGCACAGCTGGGACATTAAACATAATATTTGACTTGTATTTATCCATTCAGGTCATGGGAGTTATTTTACAAGGGAGACCTGGTCAGTTACAAGAAGAGAGCTGAATAAGGAAGAGATTATTGAGTTACTGCATGGTTTATAGATCCATTTAAACACTGGCCAGATCCTCGTAGCTCCCACAGCAGTGATCAAAGATCAGAAGCTGGAGGTGAGGACATCTAGTCTGGTGAACTTGCTCCCACCACTGGTGGCTTTGGTCTGTCTCTCTATTCCTCTCTGCCCCCTGCTTGAAGCCTGCTACTACAGCCAGAAAGATCCAATATAGCCAAATAGCTCAACATGGAAGGGAAACCTCAGTCAGGAATATACAGTTTGTTATCTAACCATTGACCACGGACTGTAATAAATCAGCTTTGAGCTGCCAGTAGAATCTGGATCCTGAACAGCACAGCTCAAAGGAAACAACCATCCATCATAATGGTGTGGACTCCCGTGATGGACACAAGGTCAGCAGTCAGGATTCAGGCCCAACAGGAAAGCAATCCCTGTCTGCAAAGATCAGATAAGCGGTTTTGTATATTAGTATAGTCAACCTTAAGTTGATGGATAGGAATGGATATACCATTAAGATGTTTTCTACTTGGTTCAGCAGCAGGGCTATGCAGGTATAAAGACGTGCGCTGAGAGTCGGGAAGCAAGTTCAGGGAGTGAGTGTTTTAATAAATAAACACAACATAACACAAAACAAGAAACACGAACAACGCACAGATGTGACACAGAAACAATAACGCCTGGGGAAGGAACCAAAGTGAGTGACATATATAGGGAAGGTAATCAGGGAGGTGATGGAGTCCAGGTGAGTGTCATAATGCGCTGATGCGCGTAACAATGGTGACAGTTGTGCGCCATAACGAGCAGCCTGGTGACCTTGAGGCTGGAGAGGGAAGAATGTCAGAATCATGCTGATGTTCTACAGTAGTTCATCCTTACACCAGAGCCTCACTCTGAGTCTAAGGTACCAATGGAAAGCTTCAGTAGTTGAAATTGAGACATAATGTCACTAATTCTCTGTGGTCCGATTGACTAACGGAACACATGCTAATTTACACCAAATAGCAAAACTCCAATTGTCATATTACCCTTTTATTTTGTGCTGTGTCATAAATAAAGAATACCACATGTGAAACTCATGTGACATTTCTCATAACAGCTCAAAGAATAATTTATGTACATTACGACAGCATTCCTTGTCCAATAAGCAATAAGGTCTAGCTTGGCAGTAAGATTGCCCTGGTGGTGAAGGTTTAGTTGGACCAAACTACCTGCAATGTTGTGATGTTCCCCCTGGACCAAGACAACCCTGACCCCGATGTCCCAATACACACTCTTATTACTTGGCAATTGATTTTCCCCACCCAGGCTTGGCAACTAGAGACCATGCTAACTATGCTAAATGACAAAAGCGCCAGTGAGGCTCAGTGAGAAAGCCGCAGGCTATTACCACCATACTAGTCAACACTGTAGTTCAAATTATGTCTTTCTCAGTTTGTTCTGCTTCAACCTATTCTGAAGACAATGAAATCTAGGCGCAAGTGGTTCAATTTCACTGATTCCTTTAAGGATTTTTTCTCGTACAGTCCAATAGCTGGACAAAGCTAGTATTATCTCTCTTGCTTCCCTGAAGTCCGCTCAGAAGTTTAGCGGCACCCCAGTCCCTAATAAAGAGCTATAATGATTAGTGGAGGGAATCCTAAGTGTTTATTAATGATAAACTAAGGTTGCAGACTCCAGACAGGCCATGGGAATCTCCTGAGGTGTGCTGTCTGTCTAGCAGCCCATTAGAAACAAAGAAAATGCAGATTTAGAATCAAGCTGTGCTCACTTATGTGGGATTGCAGCTTTTTCAAAAACTTGCATTAGCCATTCAAATGTACCGCAAAGCCTTCCTTCACTGATATCATGTTATGTGAATTTTTTATGAAAGTCAATTGCAGAGCCAAATGATAGAATGAAACTATATGTGAGTCTTTGAAAGAGTATTGTATAGTTTTAGTAATGCGGATTGGGTCTAGTTACTGGGTTTTTAATATTTGACATACAGTGGGGAGAACAAGTATTTGATACACTGCCGATTTTGCAGGTTTTCCTACTTACAAAGCATGTAGAGGTCTGTAATTTTTTATCATAAGTACACTTCAACTGTGAAAGACGGAATTTAAATCAAAAATCCAGAAAATCACATTGTATGATTTTTAAGTAAGTCATTTGCATTTTATTGCATGACATAAGTATTTGATACATCAGAAAAGCAGAACTTAATATTTGGTACAGAAACCTTTGTTTGCAATTACAGAGATCATACGTTTCCTGTAGTTCTTGACCAGGTTTGCACACACTGCAGCAGGGATTTTGGCCCACTCCTCCATACAGACCTTCTCCAGATCCTTCAGGTTTCGGGGCTGTCGCTGGGCAATATGGACTTTCAGCTCCCTCCAAAGATTTTCTATTGGGTTCAGGTCTGGAGACTGGCTAGGCCACTCCAGGACCTTGAGATGCTTCTTACGGAGCCACTCCTTAGTTGCCCTGTCTGTGTGTTTCGGGTTGTTGTCATGCTGGAAGACCCAGCCACGACCCATCTTCAATGCTCTTACTGAGGGAAGGAGGTTGTTGGCCAAGATCTCGTGATACATGGCCCCATCCATCCTCCCCTCAATACGGCGCAGTCGTCCTGTCCCCTTTGCAGAAAAGCATCCCCAAAGAATGATGTTTCCACCTCCATTCTTCACGGTTGGGATGGTGTTCTTGGGGTTGAACTCATCCTTCTTCTTCCTCCAAACACGGCGAGTGGAGTTTAGCCCAAAAAGCTAGAATTTCCTTATTCTCGTTATTTTGAAGGGCGAGGGACTTCCTATAAACAGACCATAAAATGAGCTGCCTCTGCCTATAGAGTCCATGAATATGTCCCAAATGGAACCCAATTCCCTATAGTGTGTACTACTTTTTGCTAGGGCCCATAGGGCTCTGGTTTTAAAGTAGTGGACTATAAAGGAAGAAAGGGCTGCTTTTAGGATGCATATGATTCTTCAATCCCAGCCAATGTTGCCATCCACGCCTCCCATAAGCCTTACCCATCTCATGATTCCCATTACCACATAGAGCTGGCGTCTTGCCAAAAGAAGTTGTGGGGAAATGTTTTTCACAAAGGACACACTGTCTCTACACTGGAGACAAACACATCATCCATCTCCTCTTTGACTCAAGCACAGACAGAAGGTTATTATGTTAGTCTTCCCTCTGGTCCGTTATAGATTTTAAACAGAGATGATTTTACAGGATGGTAGTATGCTATCAGCATTCAGATAGAGGCTTTGTAGGCATGGAAGGAACACCTCCAAAATATGATGAGCCCTTGTGGTAAGGATAATAATCTGAGAACCCCTCACTTTCCCACACATAAATCAACTATAATAACCTCTGAAAATGTGAACTGTCTACATGTGTAAGTTTACATGTATGTGCTGTCCTAACGTACTAGAGACCTATGGCTTGTTCAAAGCCATGTTCTCTATAAACATTTCCTCTTAAAATCTGGTTCCCTTCACATGAGGTGTGTGTGTGTGTGTGTGTGTGTGTGTGTGTGTGTGTGTGTGTGTGTGTGTGTGTGTGTGTGTGTGTGTGTGTGTGTGTGTGTGTGTGTGTGTGTGTGTGTGTGTGTGTATGTGTGTGTGTGTGTTTACACAAGCCAACTCTGATGATGAGAGACAGCCCTGGCCTAGAGCAGCAACCTGTAATTACAGAGGCAGCTTCTTTGTGAGAGCAGAGCAGAGAGCCTACTGGGTAATTTGCTCTAAGAGCACTAGAGGAAGTATGGTTCCTTTACTTTCAGCACTTATTCAAATGGACCAACTCAAGCCGGCCCACAAAATGAGCAGGTCAAAAAACGAATTCCAAGAACTCCTTCCCTCTGATGATAACAGTAATATTATAAGAGAAAACAAAAGGGTAAAGAAACCTACATACAGTAAGATCCACATAGTTATACCTACATACAGTAAGATCCACATAGTTACACCTACATACAGTAAGATCCACATAGTTATACCTACATACAGTAAGATCCACATAGTTACACCTACATACAGTAAGATCCACATAGTTATACCTACATACAGTAAGATCCACATAGTCACACCTTCATACAGTAAGATCCACATAGTTATACCTACATACAGTAAGATCCACATAGTTACACCTACATACAGTAAGATCCACATAGTTATACCTACATACAGTAAGTTCCACATAGTTACACCTACATACAGTAAGTTCCACATAGTTAAACCTACATACAGTAAGATCCACATAGTTATACCTACATACAGTAAGATCCACATAGTTACACCTACATACAGTAAGATCCACATAGTTATACCTACATACAGTAAGATCCACATAGTTATACCTACAGACAGTAAGATCCACATAGTTATACCTACATACAGTAAGATCCACATAGTTACACCTACATACAGTAAGATCCACATAGTTATACCTACATACAGTAAGATCCACATAGTTACACCTACATACAGTAAGATCCACATAGTTACACCTACTTACAGTAAGATCCACATAGTTACACCTACATACAGTAAGATCCACATAGTTACACCTACATACAGTAAGATCCACATAGTTACACCTACATACAGTAAGATCCACATAGTTACACCTACATACAGTAAGATCCACATAGTTATACCTACATACAGTAAGATCCACATAGTTATACCTACATACAGTAAGATCCACATAGTTACACCTACATACAGTAAGATCCACATAGTTACACCTACATACAGTAAGATCCACATAGTTATACCTACATACAGTAAGATCCACATAGTTACACCTACATACAGTAAGATCCACATAGTTACACCTACATACAGTAAGATCCACATAGTTACACCTACATACAGTAAGATCCACATAGTTACACCTACATACAGTAAGATCCACATAGTTACACCTACATACAGTAAGATCCACATAGTTATACCTACATACAGTAAGATCCACATAGTTACACCTACATACAGTAAGATCCACATAGTTACACCTACATACAGTAAGATCCACATAGTTACACCTACATACAGTAAGATCCACATAGTTATACCTACATACAGTAAGATCCACATAGTTACACCTACATACAGTAAGATCCACATAGTTACACCTACATACAGTAAGATCCACATAGTTACACCTACATACAGTAAGATCCACATAGTTACACCTACATACAGTAAGATCCACATAGTTATACCTACATACAGTAAGATCCACATAGTTACACCTACAGACAGTAAGATCGGTATACCTATAAACATACACTGCTGCTCCTGTTTATTATTTATCCTGTTGCCTAGTCACTTTATGTACTCTACATATCTTTGTCAATTACCTCGTACCCCTGCAAATCGACTTGGTACTGGTACCCAATGTATATAGTCAAGTTATCATTAGTCAGTGTGTATTTATTACAACTTTTATTATTACGTGTTATTACTTTTCTATTATTTCTCTATTTTCTTTCTCACCACATTGATGGGAAGTAAGTAATAATTTCACTGTTATTCTACACATGTTGTTTATGAAGCATGTGACGACTGCATTTTTCAAAAACATTATTTCATTTTATTTTATTTTAATATATGGGTGGCTTAATGGCTTTAAAGAGCAAAGATATAAAAATAGATATTTATGGAGGCTCAGTGGCCTTGGTGTGCTGTCCTAGCACACAAATAAAACCTAGAGGTGATCTGGTCTCTGGTCTTCAAAGCCCCTTGGAATGTGAATCACAGAGGCCCCCCCCCCCCCCAACCTTAGGAACCTGAGAGGCCCCAGTGGACCAGGGCAGCTGGCAGCAGGTCATAGCCTTGTCTGAGGGACCCAACAATTTATGGAAACACAAGCCTGCACACACACACACACACACACATGCAGCCAGACACTCAGGCACTCACACGCACAAAACACACAGCAAATATATAGCCACCTCAAGTCACCCATAGCTCATTCTGCCAAATGTGAAGGCCAATTTGGAAAAAAAGATACTGGCCATAAAACAACACAAGAACATTCTGCAATATGTTTTTGATCTGAAGATTTGTATGGACTATGATGGCACCTTATCAAATGATATAGAGCGTCCCATTGCATTGGACACTGTAAGATATGTTGTGTTCTCGTCAGACTCACCAAAAGAACATTGCACACACCAGCTGTGAAACTACTCATCTCCATCTTTACATGATCTCATTTGGTGGATGAGGATGGCTTTGTGGGGATTGTTCTATAATCAAAGGTGAATCAACTAAGGCAAGCCTGCTTTTAGAAGATAGTGGAGCTATCTACCTCCCCCTGTCTTGTTGTTGTTCCATTAGCCTATACTCATATTAATCAAGTGATGAGGCTGATGGTTCAAGCACTGAATATCTCCATTTCAATTTCCAGAAGAGCTCTCCGGATTAAATTCAGGCTTTTTTGGCTCCAAAATTGATTCGTAATTCATTCTATGAAATCAATTGATGTACTTCATTATTTCCTAGATCATTTGATATCAAGTCAATAAGAATAGATTATAACCATTTGGTCTCTTTCCAGTATCCACAAAGGCCCGGAGCCAGCAGTGAGGATCCATGGCACGAAGCCTCCAGTATTGATCCGCGGTCCGGAACCTGCAGTGACGGTCTCCAGTCCACAGGCTCCAGTGACGGCCTCCAGTCCGGGGCCTGCAACAAGGGTCCCCAGTCCAGAGGCGTCACCAAAGTGGAGGGAGCCAGAGGTGGAGCGGGGTCTGCGTCCCGCACTTGAGCTGCCACAGAAGTAGATGCCCACCCGGACCCTCCCTTATAGAGTCTGGTTTTGAGGCCAGAGTCCGCATCTTTGGGGGGGGGGGGGGGGGGGGGGGGGGGTACTGTCACGCCCTGGCCATAGAGAGGCTTTTATTCTCTATTTTGGTTAGGCCAGGGTGTGACTAGGGTGGGGTTCGTGACAACTAGGGTATGGTTCCTGACAACAATAAACAAGCCAATAACACAATAAACAAGTCAATGACACAGTAGAAAAAAGAAAGTCTATATACAGTGTGTGCAAAAGGCATGAGGAGGTAGGCAATAAATAGGCCATAGGAGCGAATAATTACAATTTAGCAGATTAACACTGGAGTGATAAATGAGCAGATGATGATGTGCATGTAGAGATACTGGTGTGCAAAAGAGCAGAAAAGTAAATATAATATAAACAGTATGGGGATGAGGTAGGTAGATTGGGTGGACTATTTACAGATGGACTATGATCAGCTGCAGCGATCGGTTAGCTGCTCAGATAGTTGATGTTTAAAGTTGGTGAGGGAAATAAAAGTCTCCAACTTCAGCGATTTTTGCAATTCGTTCCAGTCACTGGCAGCAGAGTTGAAAGCCTTGGCCAGGTCGATGAAGACGGCTGCACAGTACTGTATTTTATCGATGGCGGGTATGATATCATTTAGTAACTTGAGCGTGGCTGAGGTGCACCCGTGACCGGCTCGGAAACCGGATTGCACAGTGGAGAAGGTACTGTGGGATTCGAAATGGACAGTGATCTAACTATTAACTTGACTTTCGAAGACTTTAGATAGGCAGGGCAGGATGGATATAGGCCTATAACAGTTTGGGACTAGGGTGTCACCCCCTTTGAAGAGGGGGATGACCACGGTAGCTTTCCAATCTTTAGGGATCTCGGCCAATACGAAAGAGAGGTTGAACAGGCTGTTTAAAGGAGTTGCAACAATCGTGGCGGATAGTTTTAGAAAGAGAGGGTCCAGATTGTGTAGCCCAGCTGAGTTTTACGTACGGGTCCAGGTTTTGCAGCTCTTTCAGAACATCCGCTGTCTGGATTTGGGTGAAGGAGAAGCTGGGGAAGCTGTTGGCCTGGGTTGGAGTAGCCAGGAGGAAGGCATGGCCAGCCGTTGAGAAATGCTTCTGGAAATTTTCGATTATCATGGATTTATCAGTGGTGACCGTGTTACCGTGTAACGTAGCCTCAGTGCAGTGGGCAGCTGGGAGGAGGTGCTCTTGTTCTCCATGGACTTTACAGTGTCCCAAAACCTTTTGGAGTTAAAGCTACAGGATGCGAATTTCTGCTTGTAAAAGCTAGCCTTTGCTCTCCTGACTGACTGGGTGTATTGGTTCCTGACTTCCCTGAACAGTTGCATATGGCGGGGACTATTCGATGCTATTGCAGTCCGCCACAGGATGTTTTTGTGCTGGTTAAGGGCAGTCAGGTCTGGAGTGAACCAAGGGCTATATCTATTCTTAGTTCTGCAGTTTTTGAACGGGGCATGCTCATCTAAGATGGTGAGGAAATTACTTTTAAAGAAGGACCAGGCATCCTCGACTGACGGGATGAGGTCAATATCCCTCCAGGATACCCGGGCCAGTTCAATTAGAAAGGCCTGCTTGCAGAAGTGTTTTAGGGAGCGTTTGACAGTGATGAGGGGTGGTCGAATATATACAGGGGGGTACTGGTACAGAGTCAATATGCGGGGGCACCAGTTAGTTGAGGTAATTGAGGTAATATGTACATGTAGGTAGAGTTATTAAAGTGGCCATGCATAGATAATAACAGAGCGTAGCAGCGGCGTAAAAGAGGAGGGGGGGGGGGGGGGGGGGGGGAATGCAAATAGTCTGGGTAGCCATTTGATTAGATGTTCAGGAGTTTATGGCTTGGGGGTAGAAGCTGTTTAGAAGCCTCTTGGACCTAGACTTGGGGCTCCGGTACCGCTTGCCGTGTGGTAGCAGAGAGAACAGTCTATGACTAGGGTGGCTGGAGTCTTTGACACCGCCTGGTATAGAGGTCCTGGATGGCAGGAAGCTTGGCCGCAGTGATGTACTGGGCCGTATGCTCTACCATATGTAGTGCCTTGCGGTTGGAGGCCGATCAGTTGCCATACCCGGCAGTGATGCTCTCAATGGTGCAGCTGTAGAACCTTTTGAGGATCTGAGGACCCATGTCAAATCTTTTCAGTCTCCTGAGAGGGAATAGGTTTTGTCATGCCCTCTTCACGACTGTCTTGGCGTTCTTGGACCATGTTAGTTTGTTGGTGATGTGGACAGCAAGGAATGTGAAACTCTCAACCTGCTTCACTACAGCCCTGTCGATGAAAATGGGGGTGTGCTCGGTCCTCCTTTTCCTGTAGTCCACAATCATATATTTTGTCTTGATCACGTTGAGGGAGAGGTTGTTGTCCTGGCACCACACGGCCAGGTCTCTGACCACAATCATCAAGACAACATCAGGTAGACTTATATACGTCAGCACTGTTTTTGTGTGTTTGCATGTGTGTTTGTATGTGTGTTTGTATGTGTGTTTGTACGTGTGTTTGTATGTGTGTTTGTGTTTGGCAGCATCTGTCCTTCAGATTGAAGGTTGTACATACTTGAAGAACAAAGCAAACTTTGTTAGATTTTTCTTCTTCAGTTTCAAGGCTTTTATTTGGTGTGAAATTAATCACCATTTTGAGCTGCCATAGACAGAGACCTCAGTACTTCCACTCTGATCCACTCATATTTTACTAGCAAATCACAAAGCTGTATATACATCGGGATCTATCGCTGGTGCACCCAACCGCAGCATACAACAGTAAATTGTTCTTTAATATGATGCCCTAAAATGACAGGGAGGACACTTTTCAGAAAGGCATTAAAACACGGATCCAGAGTTTTGACCAAAGCCTTGTGGATGGAGGGGAGCAGCCCCTGCTCCAGTGTGAGGAATTTATGAGAGAGGGAGAGAATGAGAGAGAGAGATGGGGGGAGAGAAAGAGTAGAGAAAAAGTAGTGAGAAAGAGAGAGAGAGTAGAGAGAGTAGAGAGAAAGAGAGAGAAAGTAGAGAGAGTAGAGAGAAAGAGAAAGAGGAGAGAGTAGAGCAAAAGAGAGAGTAGAGTGAAAGAGAAGAGAGAAGAGAGAGAGTAGAGCGAAAGAGAGAGTAGAGAGAAAGAGATAAGAGAAAGAGAGAGTAGAGAGAATGAGAGAAAGAGTAGAGAGAAAGAGAGAGTCAGACAGACATTCACAGCAGCACAATGCTCATCTCAGCAGTTGTCCTGTCTGCTGGGGGTGAAGACCTGATGTGCATTCCAAATGGGACCCTATTCCCTTTATAGTGCACTAATTTTGACCAAGACGCATAGTACCATTTGGGAAGTAGCCCTGAAAACTTGGCTGCAGCACCAACACTCTTATCTTCTATTTAGCAGGTCTGTCTGTCTGAGCACTTGGCCTGAGGTGAGATGCTGGACGAGGCCTGAAAGCCAGTACACTGAACAAAGCAGTATATTTTGTAACACACAGAGGGGATGTGGAATCAGAACATTTGTTTCCCAAATGACACCCTAGTGCACTACTTTTTAAAGGAGCATATTGTGCACTATAAAGGGATTAGGTGCCATTTGGGACACAGAACATCATTTTGGAGGGTTTTGTTTGGCAATCTAATTGAGCCTGTGATGGGCTGTGGGGCTTTGCAGCATGATCCCACACAATAAACTGATCCCAAACAACTTCCGTGAACTTAAGCAAGCCACATAGAGGTAAAGCATAGCTTTCCTGCATCAATACGTTAAATCCTAATGATAACTGATATAGTGTGCTGTCAATCTATGGGCTCTGAAAACATCTTAACCCTCAACAGGATCAACACTGCATCAAATCAAAGTAGGGTGCCCAATTAAAAACGTGTATTTTGACCAATGGGTAAATGGTCCAAACCTCATGTACCTATCATAATCCATTTAAAAGTTCTTGAAGTTTTTACCCTTTTAGGATGGCCAAATTTAGGGCAACGAAATCAATGGAGGCCTGAGAAAAAAAGTAGGCTGGATGCTGAGCAGGAATTAACTACAGTGCCTTGCGAAAGTATTCGGCCCCCTTGAACTTTGCGACCTTTTGCCACATTTCAGGCATCAAACATAAAGATATAAAACTGTGTTTTTTTGTGAAGAATCAACAACAAGTGGGACACAATCATGAAGTGGAACGACATTTATTGGATATTTCAAACTTTTTTAACAAATCAAAAACTGAAAAATTGGGCGTGCAAAATTATTCAGCCCCTTTACTTTCAGTGCAGCAAACTCTCTCCAGAAGTTCAGTGAGGATCTCTGAATGATCCAATGTTGACCTAAATGACTAATGATGATAAATACAATCCACCTGTGTGTAATCAAGTCTCCGTATAAATGCACCTGCACTGTGATAGTCTCAGAGGTCCGTTAAAAGCGCAGAGAGCATCATGAAGAACAAGGAACACACCAGGCAGGTCCGAGATACTGTTGTGAAGAAGTTTAAAGCCGGATTTGGATACAAAAAGATTTCCCAAGCTTTAAACATCCCAAGGAGCACTGTGCAAGCGATAATATTGAAATGGAAGGAGTATCAGACCACTGCAAATCTACCAAGACCTGGCCGTCCCTCTAAACTTTCAGCTCATACAAGGAGAAGACTGATCAGAGATGCAGCCAAGAGGCCCATGATCACTCTGGATGAACTGCAGAGATCTACAGCTGAGGTGGGAGACTCTGTCCATAGGACAACAATCAGTCGTATAGTGCACAAATCTGGCCTTTATGGAAGAGTGGCAAGAAGAAAGCCATTTCTTAAAGATATCCATAAAAAGTGTTGTTTAAAGTTTGCCACAAGCCACCTGGGAGACACACCAAACATGTGGAAGAAGGTGCTCTGGTCAGATGAAACCAAAATGTAACTTTTTGGCAACAATGCAAAACGTTATGTTTGGCGTAAAAGCAACACAGCTGAACACACCATCCCCACTGTCAAACATGGTGGTGGCAGCATCATGGTTTGGGCCTGCTTTTCTTCAGCAGGGACAGGGAAGATGGTTAAAATTTATGGGAAGATGGATGGAGCCAAATACAGGACCATTCTGGAAGAAAAACTGATGGAGTCTGCAAAAGACCTGAGACTGGGACGGAGATTTGTCTTCCAACAAGACAATGATCCAAAACATAAAGCAAAATCTACAATGGAATGGTTCAAAAATAAACATATCCAGGTGTTAGAATGGCCAAGTCAAAGTCCAGACCTGAATCCAATCGAGAATCTGTGGAAAGAACTGAAAACTGCTGTTCACAAATGCTCTCCATCCAACCTCACTGAGCTCAAGCTGTTTTGCAAGGAGGAATGGGAAAAAATTCAGTCTCTCGATGTGCAAAACTGATAGAGACATACCCCAAGCGACTTACAGCTGTAATCGCAGCAAAAGGTGGCGCTACAAAGTATTAACTTAAGGGGGCTGAATAATTTTGCACGCCCAATTTTTCAGTTTTTGATTTGTTAAAAAAGTTTGAAATATCCAATAAATGTCGTTCCACTTCATGATTGTGTCCCACTTGTTGTTGATTCTTCACCAAAAAATACAGTTTTATATCTTTATGTTTGAAGCCTGAAATGTGGCAAAAGGTCGCTGTACAAGGCACTGTACATGACAGGCTCACTTTCCCATTGAACTCGTCATCTTTCTTTTATTAAATCCACATGACATTAAACAATTAAAGGTAAGATAGATATCGATTTTAGACATGACATGTAGCATTTTCATATTTTAGCATACGCTTTTCATATTCATTTGAAGACTTGCCACAAAAACAAATGTATCACTGTAACATGCCAATGGAACAGTGAGTGTACCGCAAGCATTTTCAAAGCCTTGTACATTTAATTCAGCTCTTGTCATGCTAACCTAGATTTTTGCGAACTTTGAAGACGCCCATCACAATATGTAAAATGTATTAGGTTAGCAAATCCGTTTGTATATACTGTTGATGAAATGTTAGCGAAAGACCCCAGTGAATGATTCAGAACGTGAATAATCAGATTTGTCTTGGTAAAATGTATTTTATAACATGAGGATGTGAAATTTCATCACTGAAGCACGTTCACACACTCTTGGCAGAATGGGTAGACAACCTACACAAAGAAAAAAATATATATCTTTTTTCAAATTCCAAGTATTCCAACCTTATGCATTGAACCAACCAACAAGGTTTTAGTATCATAGCAGTCACTGTTGTGTGACAGACAAGCACTGCTAGCTCCTTAATCCCATTGCATGGCAGACTGGGAACGCCTGCAAAGTCCATTAAAAAAGTCTATACATTGGCATGCTGGGAAAGTATCAGGGCTGAATGAATGGGAATGGTGGTCTACTTGTGTAGATTTCTGTCCTTCACTTCCACTGTGCGCCCCCCGGCAGGAACCATACAAAGAGCTCAGTGTCTAACTCTGTAGGTGTGAAAGAGAGGAACTAACGTGCTCCATTTATTTATTTTTTTTATTTATTTTTATTTTACCTTTATTTAACTAGGCAAGTCAGTTAAGAACAAATTCTTATTTTCAATGACGGCCTAGGAACAGTGGGTTAACTGCCTGTTCAGGGGCAGAACGACAGATTTGTACCTTGTCAGCTCGGGGGTTTGAACTTGCAACCTTCCGGTTACTAGACCAACGCTCTAACCACTAGGCTACCCTGCCGCCCCTATACGCTCCATACGTATATGTGCACTGAAATACACACACAGACATACACAAGATTATATGCGTGCTCGCGCGCGCGCACACACACACACACACACACACACACACACACACACACACACACACACACACACACACACACACACACACAGAATTATGCGCACACACACCTACACACAGACACACACACCCACACACACACACTTTACTGGCTACAACCTGGTATTATTAATAAACAAAGGAACGGTTAAGTGAAGGAAAGGAAAGGTTATAGCTAGCTGCCATGCTTACAATCAGTCACATGTGTAGAACCCCAAACCACAGGTTTCTCTCTACAGATGGAGGCTGGGTCTGGGGAGTCTGGGTCTGGGAGCTGGTACTGGGGGCTCCAGTCAAGGAGCTGCCCTGTGAGTACTGAGCCAGGGTCTGTTTGAGGAGTGTTGGAGATTGGGTCCTCTGCTGGGTCTTATCCTCCATGATGACATGTCGTACAGACCAGATGGATCACCCAATGTCTCCTCTACGTCCTGTGTCAAATAACCCAGTGACTGGGTTAGTTTATTTCCAACCCCCCACCCCACCCCACCTGCCACCCACCACACCATACCCAAAACAATCACCTGCATTGTGAAAGCATTTATAAGAGTTAGCAATCTGCACTACAGCACAAAATCTGAAATATTATCCTCTGTTCTGTCACCGACGGACTCCTTCCTTCACTCCACACCCCATCCCGCCCCTGCCCACTCATCATATTGAGGGATTCAAAGGGAGAATTGATGGAGCGCCAGCCTTTCCACCTCTATCCACCTCTACACCAGCAGCTCGTAGACACATTTCGACCGATCCCCTCTAGACCGACATATATGTAATATATGTAATATACTGTCTGTCTGTGATGTGTGCATTGGCTCCCTAAAGCTATTATTGTATCAGCACTGCAGTAACCATTTATCCAACAAAAATCTAATAAACAGTTTGCGGGTGGCTGTATGCCTTGTGTGTGTTTGTGTGTGTGCCGTGTGTGTCTTATTGGTTTTCTATCTTTGTGGGGACCAGAAGTCCTCACAAGTATAGTAAAACAAGGACATTTTGCCAGTCCCAACAAGGAAAAATGCTATTAAATGGGACACTTGCTGCCAATCCCTTCCCCAAACACTCTGGCCTAGAGGACAGTTAAAGCTCTCTAGTGGCCTGTATAGTCAATTACAATTACCGCAATGACCTGACAGCCTACAGAGCCTGCTGTAGGGATCACAGACAGTCTAAGAGAGGATTTATAAATGTCCCCTGCATTAACAGTGTGAAAGATCCATCTGAAGAACTGACATGCATCCCAACTGACACCCTATTCCCCATCTAGTCCACTTTTGCACTACCAGACTACCAGAGTACCCCAAACCACAGGTGCACATCACTGACAACCTACCATAGTGCAAAACAGGGTGACATTTGGTCCCAGATGATTCCTACAGGAGCCCTCTCATTTGAACTAATATTATCTTTATTTAGCTAGGCAAGTCAGTTAAGAACAAATTCTTATTTTCAATGACGGACTAGGAACAGTGGGAACTGCCTGTTCAGGGGCAGGGGCAGAACGACAGATTTGTACCTTGTCAGCTCTAACCACTATGCTACCCTGCCGCCCCTAATGTTATAGATCAGGCATGCAACCAGAGAGCTTCTCTCAGAGCTTCTCTCCACATGTCCAGGTATTCAATGCTTTTGATGATCACAGTCGCTCAACAGGTTCATGGACTGTGGCTGTGATGAAGAGTGGTGGCAGCAATCATTTTCCATATGCATCCATACAGGTAAGAGAACTGGCTCTTCCCAATTAATCAAAATAAGGTTCTATATTTAGGTACGTATGTGAATTAGGATGGGATGTGAGGAACAGCTATGTAAGAATGCTGCTCTCCAAGTGCCCTCCAAGCTTGTCACTAAGCTCAGGGCCCTGGGTCTGAACCCATCCCTGTGCAACTGGGTCCTGGACTTGCTGACGGGCATACCCCAGGTAGTGAAGCTAGGCAACAACACCTCCACTATGCTGATCCTCAACACAGGGACCACACAAAGAGACTCCCCCTGCAGTACTCCCTGTTCACCCATGCCTATTGTTTATGTTTTATTTAACCTTTATTTAACAAGGCAAGTCAGTTAAGAACAAATTCTTATTTTCAATGACGGCCTAGGAACGGTGGGTTAACTGCCTCGTTCAGGGGCAGAACGACAGATTTTTATATTGTCAGCTCGGGGGATTCAATCTTGCAACCTTACAGTTAACTAGTCCAACGTTCTAACCACCTGATTACATTGCACTCCACGAGGAGCCTGCCTGTTACGCGAATGCAGTAAGCCAAGGTAAGTTGCTAGCTAGCATTAAACTTATCTAGTAAAAAACAATCAATCAATCATAATCACTAGTTAACTACACATGGTTGATGATATTACTAGTTTATCTAGCCTGTCTTGTGTTGCATATAATCGATGCGGTGCGTATCGTTGCTCCAATGTGTACCTAACCATAAACATCAATGCCTTTCTTAAAATCAATACACAGAAGTATATATTTTTAAACTTGCATATTTAGCTAAAAGAAATCCAGGTTAGCAGGCAAAATTAACCAGGTGAAATTGTGTCACTTCGCTAGCTTTCATTGCACGCAGAGTCAGTGTATATGCAACAGTTGGGCCGCCAAATTTACCAGAATTTCACGTAATTATGACATAACATTGAAGGTTGTGCAATGTAACAGGAATATTTAGACTTATGGTGCCACCCGTTAGATAAAATACGAAACGGTTCCGTATTTCACTGAAAGAATAAACGTCTTGTTTTCGAGATGATTGTTTCCGGATTCAACCATATTAATGACCTAAGGCTCGTATTTCTGTGTGTTATTATGTTATAACTAAGTCTATGATTTGATAGAGCAGTCTGACTGAGTGGTGGTAGGCAGCAGCAGGCTCGTAAGCATTCATTCAAACAGCACTTCTGTGAGTTTTCCAGCAGCTCGTCACTGTGCTTCAAGCATTGCGCTGTTTATGACTTTAAGCCTATCAACTCCCGAGATTAGGCTGGTGTAACCGATGTGAAATGGCTAGCTAGTTAGCGGGGTGCGCGCTAATAGTGTTTCAAACGTCACTCGTTTTGAGACTTGGATTTGTTGTTCCCCTTGCTCTGCATGGGTAACGCTGCTTCGAGGGTGGCTGTTGTCGTTGTGTTCCCGGTTTGAGCCCAGGTAGGAGCGAGGAGAGGGATGGAAGCTATACTGTTACACTGGCAATACTACAGTGCCTATAAGAACATCCAATAGTCAAAGGTTAATGAAATACAAATGGTATAGAGAGAAATAGTCATATAATTCCTATAATAACTACAACCTAAAACTTCTTACCTGGGAATATTGAAGACTCATATTAAAAGGAACCACCAGGTTTCATATGTTCTCATGTTCTGAGCAAGGACCTTAAACGTTAGCTTTCTTACATGGCACATATTGCACTTTTACTTTCTTCTCCAACACTTTGTTTTTGCATTATTTAAACCAAATTGAACATGTTTCATTATTTATTTGAGGCTAAATTGATTTTATTTATGTATTATATTAAGTTAAAATAAGTGTTAATTCAGTATTGTTGTAATTGTCATTATTACAAATAAATTTTTAAAATCGGCCGATTCATTGGTATCTGCATTTCTTGGTCCTCCAATAATCGGTATCGACGTTGAAAAATCATAATCGGTCGACCTCTAATACAGTGCCTTCAGAAAGTATTCATACCCCTTGACTTATTCCACATTTTGTTGTGTCATAATCTGAATTAAAATAATAATAATAATAGTAATAAACCACCCATGATACACACAATACACCATAATGTTTGCAAATGTTTGACAATGTTTGAGTGAGTAATTTATAGAAATACCTTCGTCAGTAACTAAAGATGTAAGTCTCTACGAGCATTCCATGCCTGGATTGTGCCACATTTGCCCATTGTTCTTTGAAAAAGTTTTCAAGCTCTGTCAAATTGGTTGTTGATCATTGCTTGACAACCATTTTCAGGCCTTGCCATAAATGTTCAAGTAGATTTAGAGTAGAAAGAGGAGTGGGAGGCCCCGGTGCACAACTGAGCAAGAGGACAAGTACATTACAGTGTCTAGTTTGAGAAACAGACGCCTCACAAGTCCTCAATTGGCAGCTTCATTAAATAGTACCCGCAAAACACCAGTCACAACGTCAACAGTGAAGAGGCGACTCTGGGATGCTTGCCTTCTAGGCAGAGTTGCAAAGAAAAAGCCATATCTTAGACTGGACAATGAAAAGAAAAGATTAAGATGGGCAAAGGAACACTGGACAGAAGAACTCTGCCTACAAGGCCAGCATCCCAGAGTTGCCTCTTCACTGTTGAACCCACAAATGCTGATTCTCCAGATACTCAACTAGTCTAAAGAAGGCCAGTTGTATTGGTTTGTTAATCAGGACAACAGTTTCCAGCTGTGCTAACATAATTCCAAAGGGTTTTCTAATGATCAATTAGCCTTTTAATAAAATGATAAACTTGTATAGGCTAACACAACGTGCAATTGGAACACTGGAGTGATGGTTGCTGATAATGTGCCTCTGTACGCCTATGTAGATATTCCATTAAAAATCAGCCGTTTCCAGCTACAATAGTCATTTACAACATTAACAATGTCTACACTGTATTTCTGATCAATTGTATGTTATTTTAATGGACAAGAAATGTGCTTTTCTTTCAAAAACAAGGACATTTCTAAGTGACCCCAAACTTTTGAATGATAGTGTATATTTACCCCAAAAATATTTACCCCAAAAATACATTGATGGAAGAAACAATCTATCCGCAATATAAAAGCTTATCCACCCCCCTAAGAAAAACAAATAAAAAATAAAACCTTTTTTTTAAACAAGCGGTTCTGTGAAAATTGAATTAAATCAGAAACCACTGCCAAATTTCTGGATTTGAGGTCAGAGTATCCTGCCTTGGGAAATCACGCTTTTAAGACACTGATGCCCTTTGCAACCACGCACATATGTGAGAGTGGATTCTCGGCCCTCACTAGCATGAAAACGAAATACAGGCACAGACTGTGTGTGGAAAATGATTTAAGACTGAGACTCTCTCCAATGCAATCTTTCAAGCAATTTTCAATTTTCACAATTTTCGATGAACAAATAAGATTTTATATGTAAGATGGTTAAATAAAGATCAAAATTATTATTATTATATTACTTGTGCCCTAATCCTATATGAGCTCTTTGTCACTTCCCTCAAGCCGGGTTGTGACAAAAACGTACACTCATTCTTATGTTGATTAAATGTATTGTATACTGTGTGTGTTTGTGGCAGGCTTACAATGATGGCAAAAAACAACTTCTGAGAGTGCGCTGACCCTGGTGCTAGAGGGGGTACGTAGATGGAGGTTTAATGTTTGAAGGGGTACGGGACTATAAAAAGTTTGGGAACCACTGCTCTATGGCAACTGAGTTGGGAAGGATGCCTGTATCTTTGTAGTGACTGGGTGTATTGATACACCATCCAAAGTGTAATTCATAACTTCACCATGCTCAAACCCTTCTTTGCGAGTCATTGGAAAACCTCCCTGGTCTTTCTGGTTGAATCTGTAAATGAAATGCACTGCTCGACTGAGGGACCTTACAGATAATTGTATGTGTGTGGTACAGAGATGAAATATTCATTCTAAAATCATGTTAAACTCTATAATTTCACACAGAGAGTCCATGCAACTTATTATGCAACTTGTTAAGCAATTTTTTTTCTCCTGAACTGCTTTATGCTTGCCATAACAAAGGGGCGGAATACATATTGACTCAACATTTCAGCTTTTAATTTTTAATTAATTTGTACAATTTTGAAAAAAACACAATTCCACTTTCACATTATGGGTTATTGTGTGTAGGCCCATGACCCAAAAAAGTAAATGCAATCCATTTTCATTTGAGGCTGTAAAACGACAAAATGTGTAAAAAGTCTAGGGGTGTTAATACTTTCTGAAGGCACTGTTTTAATATTCCGGACATTGCTCATTCTAATTTCTTAATTCCTTTCTATTTATTTTTGGGATTTGCGTCTATAGTTTTGTAGTGTTAGATATTACTGTACTGTTGGAGATAGGAACACAAGCATTTCACTAGAGACACGATAACATCTACAAAATATAATGTATATTGTAATCTACTGTACTAATCTACATACACTGTGTACATTTTTGATACCGTATATAACAAAATCAGTGTAAGTGTTTGTACAAACAACCACACTCATTTTATTCTGTGTAGGTTAAATTGTTCTAGTGTAGTTGACGTGTGAAGGTGAATCTGATTCTGTGTATGACAGTGAAACTGTGACTGAATCTCCCCACCAGTGACAACCAGTCATGCTGAGACAAATGACTAAGAGTCACTTAGTGCTGATCTAGGACCATTGTTACCTTTTAAATCATAATGACCAGGATTATAATGATAGAGGGGACCTGATCCTAGATCGGCACTTGTACTCTGCGATGCTTTAGTGTGGCATGTAGCCTGGCAAGTAGGAGTGTTGGGCCAGTAACCGAAAGGTTGCTGGACGAATCCCGAGCCGACAAGGTAAAATAAATAAAAGTTCTGCCCCTGAGCAAGGTAACAACAATTGCTCCCCAGGGCCGGTGATGTCGATTAAGGCAGCCCCCATACCTCTCTGATTAAGAGGGGTTGGGTTAAATGCGGAAGACTGATTTTAGTTGAATGCATTCAGTTGCATAAATGACTAGGTATCCCCTTTCCCTTCTCTTTATGAAAACAGCCCCCGTCCTCTAGTTCAGGATAATGACTTCCTCAGCGGAGTTCTATCAGGAGAGAAGCAGACTGGAGGAGGTTGAGACTCGTTTGTTTCGATGATGTGAGAGCAAATCCTACTTGACCTCCAGTTCGCAGCAGACAGACAAATGAGCACAAATTTGAAATATTTTCAAATACTTTATCTGCGCTTGATTGAGATTGCCTGGCTTAATGGACTTAGTCCCCAAACTGCAAGTCCCACCCATCTGGCACTGTAGAATGCTCAAAGTATTTAAATGGCCAAAGTATTTAAAATATTTCAAATAGCATTTGAACCCAGATCTGCTGATTACATCTCAGAGCGGGACCCTTCCCAGCCATAACCACCACTACACTATGGCCTGATGGGATTCAACAGTGGATGTAATGACACTAAGCACTAGCTAGGCAGACTGGCAATGCCACCCTGCAGCCCTGCAGCCTCGTCTGACCCCCAAACACCATCACTTGCCCATTAACACAGGCAAGACAGAGTGGAGTGAAGGCTTTAACAGCCACTTGAAGCAAAGTGAACTGTATCTGTGTATGTGAGGCCAAGCACGCCATGTAAACACATTCATTCATCCTCTGGTGAGGAATGGAATAAGCTGTTGCTGCTGGCTGCTCAGTGCCTGGCTTGTCAGAATACATATTACCAACACACCATAAGTCAACAGTCTTAACTGAACAACGGTTAGAACCGTAAAAATGTGGTCCACCAGCCAGCCAGTCTCTCTGTCTCTGTCCAAAACTATATGCGATAGCAATTGAGCCTGGGGACGAGGTTACCATCAAATAAATCTACAAAACACACAACAATTAAACTGCTGTGTTGACTTGGCTCAACAGCTATGAAACGTACATCTTTATTCTGGCCTGGCTTGAACTTCTACAAGATAATGTTGTTGGGTATGAAGCAGACAGTGGCATCAATACTGGACATGAGTGTTTCACTAATATCCTATTGCCTTGTAGTAAATCGAATGTATGTGTTCCAAATGGCACCCTATTCACCATGTAGGACACTACTTCTGATCATGGCGCATAGGGCTTTGGTAAGAAGTAGTGCACTATATTGGAAATAGGGTGGCATTTGAGACACAGACATACGGTGGCCGGGGCAAGCCTGCTGGCACAGTGACAGGCTAGGCTCTGTAGACCGCTGTACTGAGATGAGATGGCAGGCTGAATAATGCAGCCGTTTGTTCAGTAGAATGAAAAGTAGCTGGCACACACGCAAGCACACGCACATACACACTAAAGGAACTGGCGCTCAGTCCGATGGCAGAGTGCCGTGCCAACCTCTCTCAGGGGGAAAAACATAGGTATATGTCTGCATTCATAAATAGTCTCAGAGTAGTACGGCTCTAGGATCAGTTTTCCCCTTTTAGATCATAATGAATGATATTATATGGACAGGGAGACCTGGTACTCCTACTCTGAGATGCTTTATGAATATGGGCCCTGGATTGGAATAGGCACTGCTTTCATATCACATGACCAAACTGGCCAGGAGTGGAAGAGGAGAAACACATTTTGATGGTGGTGGTCCACAAAAGGTCATACATACAAAGTTACCAGTGTGTGTGTGTGTGTGTGTGTGTGTGTGTGTGTGTGTGTGTGTGTGTGTGTTCGAACGTGGGAAGCGTTTGCAAAAATTGCCAAAGACTCGAGCCACCAAAGCAATAGACTTTTCACTCTGCTATCATCCTTCAAACAGTACCGGAATATTGGCTCTCGGACCAACAGGCTCCGAAACAACTACTACCCCCAAGCCATAAGACTGCTAAATAGTTAATGGTTTCCAAGACTATCTGCATTGGCCTTATCTTGCACTGGCTCAATGCCCACTCACAATACTATATTTACACACTATATACACACATTTACATACACTACATTTTCACACACACTAATAACACACACAAGCATACCAACAACACAAACACACATACACGCACGCACGCACACACACACAAACACATATACACACACACTTTTACAGTCATCACATGCTGCTGCTACTCTGTTCTTTATTTTCCCCACGGTGAGGAGGGGACTGTGGATCGGTCTCCGTCCGTCTGTTTGTTAGTCACACGCAATATCTCAGACAGCACTGGCCTGATTTTGACGGAACTTGGGTGAAGGATGTGTCTTTCCATAGAGATCTGGCATTTACAAATTTACACTGATTGTCCCAAGGCAGGAGTTTTAGTAATCAAATTGAATTTGTGTGTCACAGCAGAGAGGAAGTGGTGAAGTGAGAGGGATAACTAGGCACAAAATATGTCTTCCCGAGCAGGATTATATTTTTTTACCCAGCAACGAGTATTAGTATGTAGGCCAATGAGAGAGTCTTGAATTTGATTAACACACATTTGCACATTAACAGACATTTGCATGGCTTATTTGCTATGTGTGTCTTATTTGATCGAACTGTACTGATAAGTAAGACACGTGACATCCCGTGATAACGCTTTCTATCAAAGTGCCTGTTGTTCACATCCGTATCTGCACTCTCATTGGCTAGAATTTTCCCACCTGATCTTGCCCCCTCCCGACTGCCTTCTAGTCTGCGTACCAGTTTCATTAGGTAACATTCCAATCCTTGCCATGGCCAAATAATGGCACATGACATGGAGTACAGGGAGTGGATTTGTTTAAGAGACTAGGCTAACTGCCTAGGCTAACACAATATCTCAAATGGCCCAAGCCCTTGCTTTACTTGTATTATTATCTATCCTGATTCCTAGTCACTTTACCCTGCCTTCTACCTCAAGTACGTCATACACCTGTGCATTGATGTGGTTCTGCTACTTGTCAATTACTGTGTATTTCATTTATTGTATTATTATTTTTCATTTTATTATTTGTTTTTTTTTGTTATTTGTTTGTTGGTGTTGGGAAGCAATCATTGCAGGGTTAAGTCTACACCCGTTGTATTCGGCACATGTGTCAAATACAAATTTGATATGATTGATTTGTACTTTCAAACTGCCAAAAACAGTACACTGTTGCAGTCACTCACCCTTCTAGATAACTTGAAACAGACTTAACCTGTCTTGTGCCTGAAAGTAGCCTAGATTAGCTAGCAAGCTACCCAACTTCTTTCGCCAATTAGCTTCAGCCAGTCATTGTGAACCTAAAGCTATGTTAGCAGATGTAAAATAAATGCCTGAGCAGGGACAGCTGAAACCGGAAGCATCCACTGATGGTGTCAATAAAATACACAATGTTAGTGGGACAATATATTCATGTTGAACATCTTTGAGTTGTCTCATTAAATTCGTTCAATATTTGTACATGAATTTGTACAATTTATTGTTCATTTGATGTTTTTAAGTCATTGAAATGTGGACATTGCTCCCGAGTGGCACAGCGGTCTAAGGCACTGCATCTCAGTGCTAGAGGCGTCACTACAAACCCTGGTTTGATTCCAGACTGTATCACAACCGGTCGTGATTGGGAGTCCCATAGAGCGGCATACAATTGGCCCAGTGTTGTCCGGGTTAGAGTTTGGCCGGGGAAGGCCGTCATTGTAAATAAGAATTTGTTCTTAACTGGCTTGCCTGGTTAAATAAATAAAAAATGGTGTAATTTACTGATGGTCCCTAACTAGCCCCATAGGGATATTGAATGTCAAATTCACCATGGGCATTACAATCTGGTTGCTTGCAGCTGCGTTCCGAATTGATGATTAATTGGGTGCTGCCAGCTGTGGGCATGTGGGCAGAGTTGAAATTAACCGACCCTTCAATCCGTGACATACCATTTTTCCCCTAATTATCTTGCAAATCTCAGTTTTGGAAGAGACTGACTTTATGACCAACAATATCCTATTTACACTTTGTAATCAATTACGGCATTAGAATAAATGTTTCTGACTAATATTGATGCCAAACCAGAGAATTTGTTTATTGCCTTCAGTTGCTCTTTAATTGAGCTCAAGGAACTCGTCCTTACAGCTACAGCAGTACCTGTGACTCACACAACCCCCTGCTTGTGCCCATGGAAACCGGAGATTGAGAAAAACGCTGCGCAAGGTGATTTTTCCCTCCTTTCCTTTGTTTCCAAAAGCACTTGACTGTAGCAAGTTGAAGGCTATTTCAGTAGGTATTTAGCTTAGCCCAGAGCAACTGGGGGCCAGATGAGTTCAGGCTGTGTAGTTATTTAGCTCAACCCAGAGGAACTGGGGGCCAGATGAGTTCAAGCTGTGCCAGATCCCCGTGCCAAGCAGCCATGGACTGGGGCCATTTGCATTTGCCGCGATTAGATAGCCGTCATGTGTCACGCAAAGAGGAGATAACTACTTTCTCTCCCTCTCTACACGTCTGTCAGTCTTGTCAGTCTGTCGTTTTCTCTCTCTCACAATCTCTCTCATACAATTGTGTTCTCTCTCGTTCTCTCTCTCTCTCTCTCTCTCACTTTCTCTCTCTCCTCAATTGATTGACCAAGGTAAAGGACTGTAAGACAATAGCGCTTTTTAAGGCTGAACAATTGAGGTGTCTTTTGAGTGGAGACCCACCATAAGCGTTGAGCAGGGAAAAACATACATAGACCAAAGAATATGTAAAAAAATATATAATCTTGGCAGCAGAGAGAAAATGTTGCAGTTTTAAAACCGAATTTCCTGCAGTTCTAAACATCTTGCCATGGAGCTAAGAGAATATGTGGCAGATTTTAAGCTAATTCCATACAATTCTACTCATTTTGACATGGCTAATGCTCTGTTGTTATGCTCAGATATTATAACAAAATCAATGGGAGTCTGATTGTCTAGTGTTGATTTTGTTGATTGCACAAGACACATCTAATGATCATGCTGTTTAATCAGCTTTTTGATATGCCACACCTGTCAGATGATGGATTATCTTGGCAAAGGAGAAGTTCTCAGTAACAGGGATGTAAACAAAGTTTGAGAGAAATAAACTTTTTGTGCGTATGGAACATTTCTGGGATCTTTTATTTCCTCTCATGAAACATGGGACAAATACTTTACATGTTGAGTTCATATTTTTGTTCAGTGCATTTGGAAAGTATTTAGACCCCTTAACTTTTTCAACATTTTGTTACGTTACAACCTTATTAGGAAATTGATTAAATTGTCTTTTTACCTCATAAATCTCACACACAATACCCCATAATGACAAATCAAAAAAAGGTTTTTAGACATTTTTGCAAATTTATTAAAAGTAGTATTCAGACCCTTTACTCAGTACTTTGTTGAAGCGACTAAGGGCAGAGATTACAACCTGAAGTCGTCTTGTGTATGACGCTAAAAGCTTGGCACACCTGTACTTGGGGAGTTTCTCCCGTTCTTCTCTGCAGATCCTCTCAAGCTCTGTCAGCTTGGATGTGGAGTGTCTCTAGAGATGTTCAATTGGGTTCAAGTCAGGGCTCTGGCTGGGCCACTGTTATGGATGCAGGTATCCTGTGTGCATTTGTTTTCTCTCCTTCTGCCCTAGTCACAGGTGGCAGTCATCAGTCGCTTATCAGTCGCCAATCTGAAGACACACCTGCTCCTTTTCCCTTACCCAATCACATCCCCTTTGCCTTGGTTTAAAAGAAACCCAATCAGTTGTCTCTGGAGCTATCTCTCTTTTGTTTTTGCGGCCTACATCTCACATTGTCCGTTATCATGTCAGTATGTATTGCTGTGGTGTATGGCTGATTGTTTGTTGGTGGGAAAAGGGGATACCAAGCCAAGTCGCCCTTGGGCATACATTACCCGTAGGAAAACTTAGTCTAAATACCCTAGTTAGAACTGGGAGGACCACCCACACTGTATGTTATTGGTTAGTTAGCTAGCTGTTCTTGAAGCAGGCAAGACTAGCTTACGTTTTTTGAAATTCTTTATATTTATTAGTTCTTTCCTTGGGTACAGCCAAAAGTGGCCTGATTGGTGGAGTGATGCAGAGATGGTTGTCCTTCTGGAAGGTTCTCCCATCTCCACAGAGGAACTCTGGAGCTCTGTCAGAGTGACCATCGTGTTCTTGGTCACCTCACTGACCAAGGCCCTTCTACCGGTACTGATCAGTTGGGCTGGGCGGCCAGCACTAGGAAGAGTCTTTGTGGTTCCAAACTTCTTCCATTTAAGAATGATGGAGGCCACTGTGTTCTTGGGGACCTTCAAGTCTGCAGACATGTTTTGTTTTCCTTCCCCATATATGTGCCTCAACACAATCCTGTCTCAGAGCTCTAAGGACAATTCCTTCGAACTCATAGCATGGTTTTTGCTCTGACATGCACTGTCAACTGTGGTCGGAAATGTACATACACCTTAGCCAAATTCCTGACATTTACTCCAAGTAATAATGCCCTGTCTTAGGTCAGATATGATCACCACTATATTTTTGGAATGTGAAATGTCAAAATAATAGTAGAGAGAATTATTTATTTCAGCTTTAATTTCTTTCATCACATTCCCAGTGGGTCAGAAGTTTACATACACTCAATTAGTATTTGGAAGCATTGCCTTTAAATTGTCAAACTTGGGTGAAACATTTCGGGTAGCCTTCCACAAGCTTTCCACAATAATTTGGGTGAATATTGGTCAATTCCTCCTGACAGAGCTGGTGTAACTGAGTCAGGTTTTTTAGGCTTCCTTGCTCGCAGTCGCTTTTTCAGTTCTGCCCTCACATTTTCTATAGAATTGAGGTCAGGGCTTTGTGATGGCCACTCCAATACTTTGACTTTGTTGTCCTTAATCCATTTTGCCACAATTTTGGAAGTATGCTTGGGGTCATTGTCCATTTGGAAGATCCCTTTGCAACCAAGCTTAAACTTCCTGACTGATGCCTTGAGATGTTGTTTCAATATATCCACATCATTTTCCTCCTCATGATGCCATCTATTTTGTGAAGTGCACCAGTCCCTCCTGCAGCAAAGCACCCCCAGAACCTGATGCTGCCACCCCGGTGCTCAAATTCGAGTCTTATAGCAAAGGGTCTGAATATTCATGTAAATAAGGTATTTCTGTTTTTTATTCATAATACATTTGATAAAATTTTAAAAAATCTGTTTTTGCTTTGTCATTATGGGGTATTGTGTGTAGATCGATGAGGACAAAAATTATTTTAATCCATTTTAGAATAAGTCTGTAACGTAACAAAAAAAAGTAAAGAGGTGATCAGCTTGGCAATGGATGACTTCAACCAGACCCTCTCAAACCCTCGGGAGACATCTCACTGTGTACGCTGGATGGCCATCGACGACAAGGTGGGCCGGGAAATGGAAGCCATAGGACTGTGAGACACGGGCTTAATACGGGACACATGAAATGTTGGGTGTATACGAAGGGTACGGGGACACAGAAGACGAACAGCAGAAGGGCTAATGACCTTGGAGATGGGGAAAGGGCCGACGAACCGGGGGGACAGTTTGCGAGACTCCACCCGGAGGGGCAGATCCCGGGTGGACAGCCATACCTTCTGCCTGAGATGATACCGGGGATCCGCTTGTCGTCAATACCTGGAGGTGGTCTTGAGGAGGGCCGACCGGTATCTCTTCCAGGCATGACAACAGCGGTGGACAAACGTCTGGGCAGAAGGTATGCCGACCTCCTCTTTCTGCTCAGGGAAGAGCGGCGGCTGATACCCCAGGGAACACTCGAAGGGAGATAGGCCCGAGGCAGAGCAGGGAAAGGTGTTGCGGGCATATTGGCGGAGACCAGGCAGCGCAGGGTGGTCTGGAGGTCCTGATTGGCTCGTTCCGACTGGCCATTGAACTAGGGGTGGAACCCAGAGGATAGGCTTGCCGATGACCCAATGAGGGTGCAGAACGCCTTCCAGAACTGGGACGAGAACTGAGGACCCCGGTCGGAGACCATGTCCAGGGGCAGTCCATGGATCCGGAAGACGTGCTGCACCATGAGTTGGGCCGTCTCCTTGGCAGAAGGTAGTTTGGGGTGAGGAATGAAGTGGGCGGCTTTAGAGAACCGATTTGTCGTCAGATGGGGGAAGACCCGTGACAATGTCCAGGGAGACCAAGGATGGTGGGGGACAGGCAGAGGATGGAAGAGACTAGCCGGAGCTTGCCGAGGAGTCTTGTTCTGTGCAGAAACTGAGCCAGCGGCAACGAATGCGGACAGTGTCAGGATCGAACATCTGGTTACCCCCTCCCCCCTGGGGTTTGCCTGGGAATGCTGCACCTCAAGGACCTGCTTCCCTATCCCCCACAAGGCATGAGGTGGTAAGGATGGTCTCGGGTTCCCTGGTAGTAGTCGTGGGGCTATAGCGGCGGGACAGTGCATCTGGCTTGATATAATTGGATCTCGGCCTCTCGCCCGGAGAACGAGGCATCAATGACCTTCCTCACATTTCCTACGAACCCTTCCAGACGAGCCCAGGTGAGAGCCCTCTCAGACATCAGCGTGATGAGGTAGGCTATCTTGGAGCGATCCGAGGGGAAGGAAGAGGGCTGAAGCATCCCCAATGACAAAGTGAAAACATGTTATTAGAAATGTTTGCAATTTTTGAAAAAATTAAACATAAAAATATCTCATTAACATAGGTATTCACACCCCCTTGCTATGACACTCTAAATATTTATGTAAAAAGATATATTCATATTTTTTTAAAAAAAACATTAATAAATGTTTTTGAGGCTGTAACAAAATGTGGAAAAAGTCAATGGGTATGAATACTTTCTGAAGGCAATGTATATATATATACTCACAATTTGTGGGGTTTTGTTGGCAATCCGCCCTGGCATGCTGTCAATTAACTTCTGGGCAACTGAAGGCAGCCCATTCTTGCATAATCAATGCTTGGAGTTGTGAGAATTTGTGTTTTTTTGTTTGTCCACCCGCCTCTTGAGGATTGACCACAAGTTCTCAATGGGATTAAGGAGTATCCTGGCCATGGACCCAAAATATTGATAATTTGTTTCCCGAGCCACTTAGTTATCACTTTTGCCTTATGACAAGGCACTTTTGCCTTATGGAAAAGGCATTGTTCATCACCAAACTGTTCCTGGATGGTTGGGAGAAGTTGCTCTTGGAGGATGTGTTGGTACCATTCTTTATTCATGGCTGTGTTCTTAGGCAGAATTGTGAGTGAGCCCACTCCCTTGGCTGAGAAGCAACCCCACACATGAATGGTCTCAGGATGCTTTACTGTTGGCATTATACAGGACTGATGGTAGCGCTCACCTTGTCTTCTCCAGACAAGCTTATTTCCGGATGCCCCAAACAATCGGAAAGGGGATTCATCAGAGAAAATGACTTTACCCCAGTCCTCAGCAGTCCAATCCCTGTACCTTTTGCAGAATATCAGTCTGTCCCTGATGTTTTTCCTGGAGAGAAATGGCTTCTTTAATGCCCATCTTGACACCAGGCCATCCTCCAAAAGTCTTCACCTCACTGTGCGTGCAGATGAACTCAAACCTGCCTGCTGCCATTCCTGAGCAAGCTCTGTACTGGTGGTGCCCCAATCCCGCAGCTGAATCAACTTTAGGAGATTGTCTCGGTGCTTGCTGGACTTTCTTGGGCTCCCTGAAGCCTTCTTCACAACAATTGAACCGCTCTCCTTGAAGTTCTTGATGATCTGATAAATGGTTGATTTAGGTGCAAACTTACTGGCAGCAATATCCTTGCCTGTGAAGCCCTTTTTGTGCAAAGCAATGATGACGGCACATGTTTCCTTGCAGTTAACCATGATTGACAGAGGAAGAACAATGATTCCAAGCATCATCCGCCTTTTGAAGCTTCCAGTCTGTTATTTGAACTCAATCAGCATGACGGATTGATCTTCAGCCTTGTCCTCGTCAACACTAACACCTGTGTTAACGAGAGAATCACTGACATGACGTCAGCTGGTATTTTTGTGTCAGGGCTGAAATGCAGTGGAAATGTTTTGGGGGGATTCAGTTCATTTGCATGGCAAAGAGGGGCTTTGCTATTAATTGCAATTCATCTGATCACTCTTCATAACATTCTGGAGTATATGCAAATTGCCATCATACAAACTGAGGCAGCAGACTTTGTGAAAATGTATATTTGTGTCATTCTCAAAACTTTTGACTGGACTATGATGATGACTGGGGGTAAAAATAGAGTGGAGAGTGAAAATATGAGCTTCTACTCAGCCATTAAACCTTAAAATGTGATGGTGATGAAAGGACAAAGCAGCCCAATAAATTAACCCTCCTGCTGTAACCCTCCACAGCTTAATGGATGTTCATTACCGGCCTATCAGCTTTGTTCACTCAATCTCTTTCTGCTCTGGTGCACTGCAACCTACTATTACATGCATCATTCATTGATTTCAATGGGAACGTTGGAAATGTCTCACTAATGCATGAATACATTTCATTTATGGTAAAGGAATCCATTTTCTCCTGCACCTGAACACAGAATTACAATCTTTACAATGAAATATACAATTACAGGCCAGTTGATTAGGTACACCCATCTAGTATCAGGTCAGACCCCCTTTGCCTCCAAAACAGCCTGAATTCTCCAGGGCATGGATTCTATAAGGTGTTGGAAACGTTCGTTGCTCATTCGGTATCAAGGGAGCTAATGTGTGCCAGGAAAAAATTCCCCA
Organism: Oncorhynchus clarkii lewisi; assembly: GCF_045791955.1. Classification (NCBI taxonomy): domain Eukaryota; kingdom Metazoa; phylum Chordata; class Actinopteri; order Salmoniformes; family Salmonidae; genus Oncorhynchus; species Oncorhynchus clarkii. The sequence goes on along the minus strand of NC_092176.1, from coordinate 29,521,159 downwards.
CACCAGTACAGTGCACCACTGGCACCAGCCTGTACCAGGCAGGATGGGCCCATGGACTTATGCTGTTATGCCAAATCCTTGACTCTGTCATCAGCATGATACAACAGGAACTGGGATTGTTTTACCACTCCTCAATTGTCCAGCGTAGGTGATCGCATGCCCATTGGAGCTGCTTCTTCTTCTTCTTATTTTGGCTGATAAGAGTGTATCCAGGTATGCTGCAATAGCCCATCTGTGACAAGGATCGACGAGTTGTGTGTTCCGAGATGTCATTCTGCACACCACTGTTGTGCTGAACCATTATTTGTCTGTTTTTGGACCGCCTGTCAGCTTGCAAGATTCTTACAAGTCTCCTTCGACCTCTCTCTTCAACGAGCTGTTGTCACCCGCTGGACTGCCGCTGACTGGATGTTTTTCGATTGTCGCACCATGTACTGTAGTAGAAATCTATCATCACTTTTGTTTCATTATGTTATGTCAAAGTGAGTGAGGATAGGGTAACCGTCTGTGTTGCTCTCTGATTGATACCGGCCCGAGTTAATGAATATAGGTCTCGTTTCAGGAAACTAGTCGTATGTCATGGGTCACTACTTCAAAATACAATGCTGAATGGGTGTAGACAAGTAAGAGCTCTCCAGTAGGTACCAAAACATTCAAAGGCCATTTTCTCAACAGTGCAGTTACAAGTTTATCAACATTCAAACCAGAATTACTTTCCCATTGCTCCTCAAATGCAGCATTTGGTATAACATTTTTTTAGCTCTGTGTCTCTGCTTTTATCCAATGTAAAAAACACAATTTCAAATGTTGCTATATAAGACCGAATCAAGGCAGTCGGTCATAAGAAAAAGTTAGCTGAATCTCCAACCCCCTAGGGTTTCTCACTTTACAAGCATTTCGCTGCTCCTGCGATAACTTCTGCAAATCTATGTACGTGACCAATAAACTTTGATTTGAATTGATTTGGGTGTGGTAACTGTAGACATATGAAAGTCTATAGGAAACCAAAAGTGTTCAAGTAAAGTATGTTCCTCTTGTAGTTGTTAGCCCTGAAAGCTCTCTAAACGTTATACCATAATAATGCACACCCACCTTCCAGCACACACAGCCCAACTTTCCCCATCTGTGGAGTGTGACCTAGGGGCATGCCAAGGTAAAGTGGGGGTAATTCTGCAGTTAAATACCTCTACGAGTTTCTCCCACTGAAGATTCCGCTCCCTCTCTGTCCCCTCCACCCCAGGCATTGTTCTGCCTGTTATATTTGGCAGCCCATGAGCCATACAGCTTACTCAGGGTTTCCTCCATCCATCTCATCATGCACATGTTCAAATAAAATAAAATGTGTTTATATAGCCCTTCGTACATCAGCTGATATCTCAAAGTTCTGTACAGAAACCCAGCCTAAAACCCCAAACAGCAAGCAATGCAGGTGTTGAAGCACGTTGGCTAGGAAAAACTCCCTAGAAAGGCCAAAACCTAGGAAGAAATCTAGAGAGGTACCAGGCTATGAGGGGTGGCCAGTCCTCTTCTGGCTGTGCCGGGTGGAGATTATAACAGAACATGGCCAAGATGTTCAAATGTATATAAGTGGCCAGCATGGTCAAATAATAGGTCTGAGACTGGTAGCACATCCAGTGAACAGGTCAGGATTCCATAGCCACAGGCAGAACAGTTGAAACTGGAGCAGCAGCACAGCCAGGTCATCATGCCAGGTAGTCCTGAGGCATGGTCGTAGGGCTCAGGTCCCCCGAGAGAGAGAAAGAAATGGAGAAAGACAGAATTAGAGAGAGCATACTTAAATTCACACAGGACACCAGATAAGACAGGAGAAGTACTCCAGATATGACAAACTGAGCCTAGCCCCCCCAACACATAAACTACTGCAGCATAAATACTGGAGGCTGAGACAGGAGGGGTCAGGAGACACTGTGGCCCCATCCGATGATATAAGAGAGGGCCAAACAGGGAGGATATAACCCCACCCACTTTTCCAAAGCACAGCCCCCACACCATTAGAGGGATATCTTCAACCACCAACTTACCATCCTGAGACAAGGCCAAGTATAGCCCACAAAGATCTCCGCCACGGCACAACCCAAGGGGGGGCGCCAACCCAGACAGGAAGATCACATCAGTGACTCAACCCACTCAAGTGACGCACCCCTCCTAGGGACCGCATGAAATGAAACAAAAGACACAACCGAAACAGCTCTGTCAGGTGCAACACACACTAAACAGACAATAACTACCCACAAAACCCATGTGGGCAAGAGCTACCTAAGTATGGTTCTCAATCAGAGACAACGACAGCGAGCTGTCCCTGATTGAGAACCATACCCGGCCAAAAACAAAGAAATACAAAAACATAGAAAAAAGAACATAGAACGCCCACCCTAGTCACACCCTGGCCTAACCAAAATAGAGAATAAAAAGCATCTCTATGGCCAGGGCGTGACAGTACAGTATAAAAAAAGTGTAAGTGACAGAACTACTGCAGTAAAAGCTTTATTAGCAACATGGAATTGCTGCCAGTGATCAACAACAAAAAACCAACATACTTGGCCTTTGGTTCCAAATGTGTAAAAATAAAACAATTACAGTAAAAAAGTCACAGAAGGGAAAAAACAAAAGAGCACAGTCCTGTTGTAATACAATCTTCAGCATTTGGCCACATCACATCTCATGTCGTCTCTCGTTATGCACCTTGGATAGAAATGTTTGGCATGCCTTTTCCACCGGCAGTCTTCAGCTGAGAGGTCTCTGCAGCCGGCATCCATTGTATCCAGGAGGGACATTTGGTCGGAAAGGCGAGAGGGGGTGGGGGGGGAACCATTATTGGATGGGCTGCAAACCAGTTAGTGATTGCATGTGAATGGTGGAATGATACACTGTCCCATGCAGTCACAAATGTCCTCATGTTTCCTCCCACCTGTTCCCTTTCTGCTTCTGGCACCAGGTGTTGGTGGAGGTCTGTCACAACTTCCGGTGGTCGAAGTCACTGGTTTTCTTGCCGCCACCGATCTACTTTTCATTTTCCATTTGTTTTGTCTTCATTGTACACACCTGGTTTCCATTACCATAATTATATGTTCCTTATTTTAACCCTATGTTTCCCCCATGGTTTTGTGCGTGTTTGTTCATTGTAAGTTAGTCTGTATTTGTGAGCTTGAATATTTTTCCTTCTTGGAATATTTGTTGTTTTGAGTAAAGTTACTGTTACGGTGCGTGAATGAGGACCCAAAAGCGAATCAACTTAAACAGAGCTTCTTTAATTACCAAACATAGGTAGGCTCAGATGGACCGGCAGATTCCGACAGGACAGGACAAGGTTACAGCAAACATGACGACAGTCTGGTTCAGGCATGAATGACACAAACAAACAAGAATCCGACAAGGACAGGAGCAGAAACAGAGAGAGATATAGGGACCTAATCAGAGGGAAAAAGGGAACAGGTGGGGAACGGGGTGAATGGGTAGTTAGAGGAGACAAGGGACAGCTGGGGGAAAGCGGGGGAGAAAAGGTAACCTAACACGACCAGCAGAGGGAGACAGGGTGAAGGGAAAGGACAGAGACAAGACAACATGACAGTACATGACAGTACCCCCCCACTCACCGAGCGCCTCCTGGCGCACTCGAGGAGGAAACCTGGCGGCAACGGAGGAAATCATCAATCAGCGCACGGTCCAGCACGTCCCGAGAGGGAACCCAACTCCTCTCCTCAGGACCGTACCCCTCCCAGTCAACTAGGTACTGATGACCACGGCCCCGAGGACGCATGTCCAAGATTTTGCGGACCCTGTAGATAGGTGCGCCCTCGACAAGGATGGGGGGGGGGGGGGGAAGACGAGCGGGGGCGCGAAGAACGGGCTTAACACAGGAGACATGGAAGACCGGGTGGACGCGACGAAGATATCGCGGAAGAAGAAGTCGCACTGCGACAGGATTAATGACCTGAGAGATACGGAATGGACCAATGAACCGCGGGGTCAACTTGCGAGAAGCCGTCTTAAGGGGAAGGTTCTGAGTGGAGAGCCAAACTCTCTGACCGCGACAATATCTAGGGCTCTTAGTTCTACGCTTATTAGCAGCTCTCACAGTCTGCGCCCTATAACGGCAAAGTGCAGACCTGACCCTCTTCCAGGTGCGCTCGCAACGTTGGACAAAAGCCTGAGCGGAGGGGACGCTGGACTCGGCGAACTGAGATGAGAACAACGGAGGCTGGTACCCGAGGCTACTCTGAAAAGGAGATAGCCCGGTCGCAGACGAAGGAAGCGAGTTGTGGGCGTATTCTGCCCAGGGGAGCTGTTCTGACCAAGACGCAGGGTTGCGAAAAGAAAGACTGCGTAAGATGCGACCAATAGTCTGATTGGCCCGTTCTGCTTGACCGTTAGACTGGGGGTGAAAGCCGGAAGAGAGACTGACGGAAGCCCCAATCAAACGGCAAAACTCCCTCCAAAATTGAGACGTGAATTGCGGACCTCTGTCCGAAACGACGTCTGACGGAAGGCCATGAATTCTGAAAACATTCTCGATGATGATTTGTGCCGTCTCTTTAGCAGAAGGAAGCTTAGCAAGGGGAATGAAATGAGCCGCCTTAGAGAACCTATCGACAACCGTAAGAATAACAGTCTTCCCCGCTGACGAAGGCAGTCCGGTGACAAAATCTAAGGCGATGTGAGACCACGGTCGAGAGGGAATAGGAAGCGGCCTGAGACGGCCGGCAGGAGGAGAGTTACCGGACTTAGTCTGCGCGCAGACCGAACAAGCAGCCACGAAACGACGCGTGTCATGCTCCCGGGTGGGCCACCAGAAACGCTGGCGAATGGAAGCAAGCGTACCCCGAACGCCAGGGTGGCCGGCTAACTTGGCAGAGTGAGCCCACTGAAGAACGGCCAGACGAGTAGGAACGGGAACGAAAAGAAGGTTCCTAGGACAAGCGCGCGGCGACGGAGTTTGAGTGAGTGCTTGCTTTACCTGCCTCTCAATTCCCCAGACAGTCAACCCGACAACACGCCCCTCAGGGAGAATCCCCTCGGGGTCAGTGGAGGCTACTGAAGAACTGAAGAGACGAGACAAAGCATCAGGCTTGGTGTTCTTAGAGCCCGGACGATAAGAAATCACGAACTCGAAACGAGCGAAAAACAGCGCCCAACGCGCCTGACGCGCATTAAGTCGTTTGGCAGAACGGATGTACTCAAGGTTCCTATGGTCAGTCCAAACGACAAAAGGAACGGTCGCCCCCTCCAACCACTGTCGCCATTCGCCTAGGGCTAACCGGATGGCGAGCAGTTCGCGGTTACCCACATCATAGTTACGTTCCGACGGCGACAGGCGATGAGAAAAATACGCGCATGGGTGGACCTTGTCGTCAGAGAGGGAGCGCTGAGAAAGGATGGCTCCCACTCCCACCTCTGACGCGTCAACCTCGACAACGAACTGTCTAGAGACGTCAGGTGTAACAAGGATAGGAGCGGATGTAAAACGATTCTTGAGGAGATCAAAAGCTCCCTGGGCGGAAACGGACCACTTAAAGCACGTCTTGACAGAAGTAAGGGCTGTGAGAGGAGCTGCCACCTGACCGAAATTACGGATGAAACGACGATAGAAGTTCGCGAAGCCGAGAAAGCGCTGCAGCTCGACGCGTGACTTAGGGACGGGCCAATCAATGACAGCTTGGACCTTAGCGGGATCCATCTTAATGCCTTCAGCGGAAATAACAGAACCGAGAAATGTGACGGAGGAGGCATGAAAAGTGCACTTCTCAGCCTTCACAAAAAGACAATTCTCTAAAAGGCGCTGGAGGACACGTCGAACGTGCTGAACATGAATCTGGAGTGACGGTGAAAAAATCAGGATATCGTCAAGGTAAACGAAAACAAAGATGTTCAGCATGTCTCTCAGGACATCATTGACTAATGCCTGAAAGACAGCTGGAGCGTTAGCGAGGCCGAAAGGAAGAACCCGGTATTCAAAGTGCCCTAACGGAGTGTTAAACGCCGTCTTCCACTCGTCCCCCTCCCTGATGCGCACGAGATGGTAAGCGTTACGAAGGTCCAACTTAGTGAAAAACCTGGCTCCCTGCAGGATCTCGAAGGCTGAAGACATAAGAGGAAGCGGATAACGATTCTTCACTGTTATGTCATTCAGCCCTCGATAATCTATGCAGGGGCGCAGAGACCCGTCCTTCTTCTTGACAAAAAAAAACCCCGCTCCGGCGGGAGAGGAGGAGGGGACTATGGTACCGGCGTCAAGAGCTACAGACAAATAATCTTCGAGAGCCTTACGTTCGGGAGCCGACAGAGAGTATAGTCTACCCCGGGGGGGGGTGGTTCCCGGAAGGAGATCAATACTACAATCATACGACCGGTGTGGAGGAAGAGAGGTGGCCCTGGACCGACTGAACACCGTGCGCAGATCGTGATATTCCTCCGGCACCCCTGTCAAATCACCAGGCTCCTCCTGTGAAGAAGAGACAGAGGAAACAGGAGGGATAGCAGACATTAAACATTTCACATGACAAGAGACGTTCCAGGAGAGGATAGAATTACTAGACCAATTAATGGAAGGATTATGACAAACTAGCCAGGGATGGCCCAAAACAACAGGTGTAAAAGGTGAACGAAAAATTAAAAAAGAAATGGTTTCACTATGATTTCCAGAAACAGTGAGGGTTAAAGGTAGCGTCTCACGCTGAATCCTGGGGAGAGGACAACCATCCAGGGCGAACAAGGCCGTGGGCTCCTTTAACTGTCTGAGAGGAATGTCATGTTCCCGAGCCCAGGTCTCGTCCATAAAACAGCCCTCCGCCCCAGAGTCTATTAAGGCACTGCAGGAAGCTGACGAACCGGTCCAGCGTAGATGGACCGACAAGGTAGTGCAGGATCTTGAAGGAGAGACAGGAGTAGTAGCGCTCACCAGTAGCCCTCCGCTTACTGACGAGCTCTGGCCTTTTACTGGACATGAAGTGACAAAATGACCAGCGGAACCGCAATAGAGACAGAGGCGGTTGGTGATTCTCCGTTCCCTCTCCTCAGTCGAGATGCGGATACCTCCCAGCTGCATGGACTCAGCACCCGAGCCGGCAGAGGAAGATGGTAGTGATGCGGAGAGGGAGGCGACGGAGAGCGCGAGCTCCTTTCCACGAGCTCGGTGACGAAGATCAACCCGTCGCTCAATGCGAATAGCGAGTTCAATCAAGGAATCCACGCTGGAAGGAACCTCCCGGGAGAGAATCTCATCCTTTACCTCTGCGCGGAAACCCTCCAGAAGACGAGCGAGCAAGGCCGGCTCGTTCCAGCCACTGGAGACAGCAAGAGTGCGAAACTCAATAGAGTAGTCTGTTATGGATCGATTGCCTTGACATAGGGAAGACAGGGCCCTGGAAGCCTCCTCCCCAAAAACAGATCGATCAAAAACCCGTATCATCTCCTCCTTAAAGTCTTGATACTGGTTAGTACACTCAGCCCTTGCCTCCCAGATTGCCGTGCCCCACTCACGAGCCCGTCCAATAAGGAGAGATATGACGTAGGCGACACGAGCAGTGCTCCTGGAGTAAGTGTTGGGCTGGAGAGAAAACACAATATCACACTGGGTGAGGAACGAGCGGCATTCAGTGGGCTCCCCAGAGTAACACGGCGGGTTATTGATTCTGGGCTCCGGAGATTCGAAAGCCCTGGAAGTGGCCGGTGGATCGAGGCGGAGATGGTGAACCTGTTCTGTGAGGTTGGAGACTTGGGTGGCCAGGGTCTCAACGGCATGTCGAGCAGCAGACAATTCCTGCTTGTGTCTGCCTAGCATCGCTCCCTGGATCTCGACGGCTGAGTGGAGAGGATCCGAAGTCGCTGGGTCCATTCTTGGTCGGATTCTTCTGTTACGGTGCGTGAATGAGGACCCAAAAGCGAATCAACTTAAACAGAGCTTCTTTAATTACCAAACATAGGTAGGCTCAGATGGACCGGCAGATTCCGACAGGACAGGACAAGGTTACAGCAAACATGACGACAGTCTGGTTCAGGCATGAATGACACAAACAAACAAGAATCCGACAAGGACAGGAGCAGAAACAGAGAGAGATATAGGGACCTAATCAGAGGGAAAAAGGGAACAGGTGGGGAACGGGGTGAATGGGTAGTTAGAGGAGACAAGGGACAGCTGGGGGAAAGCGGGGGAGAAAAGGTAACCTAACACGACCAGCAGAGGGAGACAGGGTGAAGGGAAAGGACAGAGACAAGACAACATGACAGTACATGACAGTTACGTGTATTACTCATCTCTGTGTCCTGCGCCTGACTTTGCCTTACCTGCTACACCTAGACGCCTTACAAGGTCATCTAAAAACAAAAGGCGCTCTGTATTGTAGGGACCAATCTGGCATTTCTGCAGGACCAAACCAGCACTCAAGATTGCAGCACATGTTGGGGTTCGTTTCCTTGTTCCTTGTCAATCATTGGCTCATTGGTGAAATTAGCATTATAACAATATCTTTAATTAAATCATTCAAAACCTTTATTAATGCAATTGATGACAGAAGTTGACAATCAGGAACATAGCACGCATGTTTCCGAGTAAGTTCTGCAAAATAGAAAAGGTCTAAAGTTGCTTTTATTAAACCCAAAGTCCAGCCTTAGTGATGTCACTGCCTATGTCATTACCTTTTACTCATGAGACCAAAACCATGCCTACCCAGCTAAACAAGGCTTTTAGTGTTATCTCAAAGCTTAGCAGTAAATGTCCAAGTTGATTTATAGTGGAATTTCTGACTAGTCTTATCTCCTACACTCCCCTGCAGAGTTCTGTCTCAGTCACACATTTCTCAGCGGGGTCTCTTTATAAGAGGCAGAGAGAGCGAGAACTAGAAAACAACTGTGGAACAATATTAAAACCTCATAATGTATATATATTGTTAATCTGTAGTCTAGGTCTTATAACCCCTCCCCTTCTATTAATACAACATAAGCATACTCAATTATTCTAATACATCATTCATTTGGTATAGCCCAAATCATGACCACTAGGGGAACCTTTAACACAGACATTGTGATATTTGCTCCTCACTGACCCGGCACATCAACGGTGGCCCTTTTTCCGATTACGTTTCTTCCCCGACCGATGTGTTTTTGCCAGGTTAAACCCTGCCTTGTCTACATAAATAATTTTTTGTGGGGTCTGATTAGCCTCCAACTCCATGACTCTCTGAAAGAAATCAAACATTATGTGTAAATACTTTTCAGAGTCCGAGCAATTGTAGTTTGGCTGATGCTTTCCACATGGTAAAATACCAGGTTGTCCTATACAATTCAGGTCTGAATTTCTCAGTTTTATTGCGATGTCAGCAATGACCAATCCTACAATGGCATGCTCTTGGTCTTCACGGGGAAGGTTTCTTCTTTCCCCAAAGGGGAAGTTACTGTGGGACAAAGCAACAGTAATAATAGAAGAAGCCCTTGTGAAATGCATTACTTACCTGTTGGTTTGTTGAAAATTCCAGATAATGGAAGCTACGGTTGACAGTCTGCGATTAGGCTTGACTCTTTCACCAGCCTCTCTCAGTGATAGACAATGTGATAAATCATGGTCTATGATGGTGGCTCTTATTTCATCAGTGACAACAGCTCTTACTCTCCTTTGAACACCAGCACGCACCATTTACGCTTCTCCCCCTACCTCTCCTTCTCCAACTACTCCTCTGCCTGGTCCAGCTACTCCTCTGCCTGGTCCAGCTACTCCTCTGCCTGGTCCAGCTACTCATCTGCCTGGTCCAGCTACTCCTCTGCCTGGTCCAGCTACTCCTCTGCCTGGTCCAGCTTTTTCTCTCTCATCATCTGTGTTGTTCTGTATCCACGTTGAACAAAATCAATCCAAAAGAGCCCCCTTTTTACTGTGTATGTCCATGTAATTGAAAGAACTTCAACACCTGGTTATGTCTCCGATTGAGATTGGAATCAGCTGTGGTTGGTCTATTTTACACAACTTAATGTAAATCAGCTATTTCTCAATGATCTGTTCATTCAAAAATGCTTATCAGCTGTTTCAATATAGCTTTTGAGCTGCTTTTGTTGCAGAAGTAGAGGCTTTATACTATATTTAAGGCTTTGAACATTAGGTCATAATTTCTGGCATGCTGTGTGCAAGCATTTGTAAATAAGACAAGAAAGATCCATCATTTTGGTATTGGGTAAGCTTGTAAAGAAATTGTTAGCATTTTCGAAATGTGCTAATTGAGTTCATATTCTGTGAAAAGAACATGAATTGTGTTAAAGGTATGGTCCACAACATGTTGTTGTGCTAATTGTGTTTAGAGTTTTGAAAATGTGACTACAGATTGGACAAATGGACGTTAGCAATTGTAAAAAAAATGTAAATGCAAATGATTGTATAAACATACTGTAAGGTACTGTATTCATGTTCTTAGTCAACCTTGTGTTTGGTTTCTTTATGTTCTTGAACGTAGCCCTGTTTCGTTGTGTTCTTGAACGTAGCCCTGTTTCTTTGTGTTCTTGAACGTAGCCCTGTCTTTCATTTTTGTTCATTGATTTCACCTGTTACTAACCTGTGTTAGTTTTGACTCTACTAAGCCTTTTCCGAGCTCATTTGTGAGAACCAGTTATAGCCTTCAGTCCTAGTTTTGAGTCACCTGCCTGTTTGCCTAACTGTGTCTGACCATTGCCTGCCTGTGACAATGATTCCTGCCTTCTGCGAAGGCGAAATAAATACCTGCCGTGCTCTGAGCATAAATCTACACCTTTTTCTCCCTGAGTATTCACTACATAGTACCTCACCTAAAAACGGAGTGGAATCAGCAGAGCTACAGCGGTGCCTAACCCAGCAAGAGGAGTGTATGGAGGCTATCTGCCATCTTCTCCGCCCACCTATCCCTACTCCTGCGATGCCAGGTATGGTAACCCATAGCCCTCCTTCATTCATATTCATGCCTGGAAAATATGACGGTTCACCTGGGAAATGTCAGGGATTTCTGATGCAATGCAGCAAATACATAGAGCGCAACCACACTAACCACCGACAAGAGCAGGGTGGATTTTGTTGTCGCTACTCACAGGCAATGCCCTGGATGGGGCCACCACCATATGGACTGCCAACAGCACAGAGCTCGGATCCGAGACCCATTTCCACACCCTCTTCAAAGAGGTACAGTGGGGAGAACAAGTATATGATACACTGCCGATTTTGCAGGTTTTCCTACTTACAAAGCATGTAGAGGTCTGTCATTTTTTTCATACTGTAGGTACACTTCTACTGTGAGAGATGGAATCTAAAAAAATCCAGAAAATCACATTGTATGATTTTTAAGTAATTCATTTGCATTTTATTGCATGACACTCTGCCACCACATCGCCCAGGGGACTGTGCTATTGACTTACTCCCTGGAGTGTCCAGGAAGACTGAAAAGAGCACCTTCCATGTTACCTCAAACTGTTTCAAACTGTTTCAAACTCTCTCAAACTGTTTTGTACTGACATCTGGAGGGGTCAGCATGGATGAGAACAAAGTCACCGCCTTCAGTAACCGGCCCAAACCAACCACCATTAAGGAACTCCAACATTTCATTGGGTTCTCCAACTACTATCGCCGGTTCATTCGGAACTTCAGTACTGCCCTTACCAGCCAAAAGACCAGGACCCTTCAATGGACTGATTCCGCCCTGACTGCGTTCAACAACTGGAAACACATCTTCAACTCAGCTCGTGTCCTTCACCAACCTGTTCCAACCGTTCCTTTCACCCTGGAGGTGGATTCCTATGAAGTAGGAGTCGTACTCTCTCAGCGGGTGGAAACACCTCCAAAATCACATCCCTGTGCATTCTTCTCCAGGAAGTTATCCTCCGTTGAGAGGAATTATGATATGAGGAACAGAACTCCTTGCCATCAAGCTGGCCCTCGAGGAGTGGTGTCACCGGTTGGAGGGCGCACAACATCCCTTTCTCATCCTAACAGATCATCATAATCTGGAATGGATCAGAGGGGCCAAGAGGTTAAAACTTATTTGGGATAGGGGGCAGCATTTTCACTTTTGGATGAATAGCGTGCCCAGAGTGAACTGCCTCCTACTCAGTCCCAGATGCTAATATATGCATATTATTAGTAGTATTGTATAGAAAACAGTCTGCAGTTTCTAAAACTGTTTGAATGATGTCTGTTAGTATAACAGAACTCATATGGCAGGCAAAAACCTGAGAAAAAATCCAACAGGACGTGGGAAATCTGAGGTTTGTAGTTTTTGAAATCACCCCTATAGAATACACAGTGGGATATGGGTTATTTTGAACTTCCTACGGCTCCACTAGATGTCAAACATCTTTAGAACGTTGTTTCAGGTTGCTCCTGTGAAGGGGGGCCGGATGAGAGCTGTTTGACTAAGGGATCTGCCAGCAGCCTCGTACTCAGTCACGTGCATTTCACATGAGAGGTATCTCTCGTTCTGTTGCTTTTCTACAGACAATGGAATTCTCCGGTTGGAACATTATTGAACATTTATGATAAAAACTTCCTAAAGATTGATTCTATACTTAGTGTGACAAGTTTCTTCGACCTGTAATATAACTTTTTGAACTTTTCGTACGACTGGACCAGAACGCGCTTTTGGATTTGTTTACCAAACGCCCTAACAAAAGAAGCTATTTGGACATAAATGATGGACATTATCGAACAAAACAAGCATTTATTGTGGAACTGCGATTCCTGGGAGTGCATTCTGATGAAGATCATCAAAGGTAAGTGAATATTTATAATGTTATTTATGACTACTGTTGACTACCCAACATGGCGGATATTTCTTTTGGCTGGTTTGGGCTCTGGGCGCCGTTCTCAGATGATGCTTTTTCTGTAAAAAATGTTTTACATCTGACACAGCGGTTGCATTAAGGAGACGTGTGCCTAAAGTTCTATGCATAACACTTGGATTTTCATCAACATTTATAATGACTATTTCTGTGAATTCATGTGGCTCTCTGCTATATCACTGCATGTTTTGGAACTACTGAACATAACACGGCAATGTAAAATAAGATTTTGGATATAAATATGAACTTTACCGAACAAAACAGACATGTATTGTGTAACATTAAGTCCAATGAGTGTCATCTGATGAAGATCATCATAGGATAGTGATTCATTTTATCTTTATTTGTGCTTTTTGTGACTCCTCTCTTTGGTTGGAAAAATGGCTGAGTTTTTCTGTGTCTTGGTGGTGACCTAACATAATCATTTGTGGAGCTTTCGCTGTAAAGCATTTTTTAAATGAGACACTGTGGCTGGATTAACGAGAATTGTATCTTTAAAATGGTGCCTAATACTTGTATGTTTGAGAAATGTGATTTATGATATTTCTGTTGATTTGTATTTGGCGCCCTGCAATTTCCACTAGCGGAACCCCAGTCCTAGACAGGTTAAACTCCAGACAAGCCTGCTGGGCTCTCTTCACACGATTCCATTTTCCTGTTACTTACATCCTTGGAAAGAAAAACATAAAAGCTGATGCTCTCTCCTGCCAGTTTGACCTTCCGACCAGTAAATCAGACCCTACACCCATTCTTCCTTCCTCTTGTATTATGGGACCGGTACAGAGGGAGGTTCACTCTGCCATACAAAAAGCACTAACCTCAGACCTGGCTCCTCCTGAGACACCAGCTGGGAGGAGTTACATACCAGCAGCTGTTAGACCCCAACTGATGCAATGGTGTCACACATCCTTGGGGTCAGGACATCACATTACACGAACCACCAAACTTCTAGCCCATAAATTCTGGTGGTCCTCACTGGCATCTGACGTAAGGGATTACATATTCTCCTGTCCAGTCTGTGCCCAAACCAAAAGCCCTCGTCATCTCCCTTCCAGGAAACTTTAACCTTTGCCAATCCCTCACAGACCCTGGTCCCCCATAGCTGTAGACTTCATCACAGACCTTCCTGAGTCCTCTGGTAACACCACTATCCTTGTCATAGTAGACCGTTTTTCAAAAATGTGTCTGGTTCATCATTTACCTAACACCATGGAATTCGTTGAGTGTATGTTCCAGCAGGTGTTCCGTCTTTATGGGATTCTGGAGAAAATCGTCTCTGACCGTGGGCCCAAGTTTGTCTCCCGGGTGTGGCGAGCCTTCTGTGACCGACTGGGGGTCGCCGTCAGCCTCCCCTTCTGGTACCATCCCTAGACCAATGGGCAGACGGAATGCCTGAACCAAGAAATGGGAAAGTACCTCCGCAAACAATGTTCTGCCTCTCCACACGACTGGAGTCAGTATATGGCCTGGGCCGAATATGTTCAGAACTCACTCATGCATTCATCCCCCCTTACTCCGTTTCCGTGTGTACTTGGTTACCAGCCCAATGTTTCCCTGGGAGGCGGAGCCTGGTATTGTCCCAGCTGTCGATGACTGGTTTCGGCGTAGTGAGCGGGTATGGGAGACCGCTCACTGCATCTGCAGGAGGCCTCTAATACCCAGAAACGCTTTGCCGGCGGAAACTGCCGACCTACGCCACTCTTTCACCCCGGACAGAGTGTGTGGCTCTCTACCAGAGACATCTGCCTCCCCTGCAAAATTTCTGTCCCCGCTTCATTGGTCCCTTCAAGATAACCCATCGCATCAACCCTGTCAAGTACCACCTCCAGTTACACCGTCAGTATAAAATCTCCAAATCCTTCCATGTGTCTCTGTTAAAACCGGCCACCTACAGTCCTCTTCATCCTCCAGTCTCTACCCACCGTTGGACGTCAGAGGGGAACCTGGCTACACCATTCAGGCCATCCTCAATTCCAAATGCTTCAGGTCGCTTCCACTATCTAGTGGACTGGGAAGGTTATGGGCCTGAAGACCGGTCCTGTGTGCCCGACCAGGACCTCCTCGACCCGGAGATGTTTCAGGCATTCCACGTAACCATCCGGATTGTCCTGCTGCCCGACCTTGGGGTCAACCCCTGAACAGACCCACTGGACATCAGCCTCGACTCAGAACGTCGGGTCAATCCACGACCTTGTCGAACCAGCCTGCCGGACCTTGCCCCCGACGTAGGCGGCCGCCTCTGCCCTCCGGTGCCTTTGGGTCGTCAAGAGCCCTTGTTGGGGGGGTGTACTTTGAGGTTCTGTATTTATTTTCTTAGTCAACCTGTTGTTCTGTTACATTGTATTCTTGAGCATAGCCCCGTTTCATTTTTGTTCATTGATTTCACCTGTTAGTTACTCACCTGGTCTCATCAGTGCCTTATTTAGTTCAGTTCATTCTGTTTGTGCCTTTGTGAGGTATTGTTCATTTTGACTCTACTAAGCCTTTTCCTAGCTTGTTTGTGAGAGGCAGTTATAGTCTTCAGTCCTAGTTTTGATTCACCTGCCTGTTTGCCTAACTGTGTATGACCATTGCCTGCCTGTGACCGTGAAATAAACACCTGCCGTGCTCTGCTTGTGAATCTACCATTTTTTTTCCCCTTGAGTATTCACTACAAATGCAGGTAGTCTTTGACACTTGAGAAGATGCATACAATTTCGCATGGTGAATTATGTAGACATCTCCACTCCAATTGCTCATTGTTAAAACACAAGGTAATATATTGACACTGAATAAGCCAAAGGCTGCAATAACTAAAACCTACTTGACTTCCAAGGTCTGCGCTTCCTGGGGACGAACTTAAAGGAAACACTTTTGTGACACAGTTTTTAACATGTCTAATGCACTTCTATAAAATGCTCAGAGCATGTATGAACCTTCTGAAATAAAACATGGAAAATAATGACATGGTGTGCTGCACGTGCCATGGATGGCTCAAATCCTTTCATGGCTCAATGTTGGTTAACCACAAGGTAATTTACTGGTCTATATCTGAAAATGTAACACCTCTGCATTCTAAATGACTGTTGTATAACGTAATGGCATAGCACAATAACCATGTTAGACAAGTAAATATGTACCTTGTAAAAAAAAAAACACCCTTGTTTGCATTTAAGGAAAATCCATGTTTGAGTGTGAAGATCATACTAGGGCAGTCCAGGGGCTGCTGCTCTGTTTCAAAACCCTCACCCCCACACTCACAATTTAATTCCATCCTCAGACAGACTGATGCCAGCTCCACAATAGCTTCAATCTCATGTCCCCCTGGCCTAAAATAAGCTTGGAATATTCTCCACCCAGCACAGGGACCACATGCTCCCTGCTCTTCAGGCTACCACAGCCTACCATACAGAGAGAAGTCATGACCTGGGAGACATCTAAAGCTGCCAATATACACAAAGCCCGTTACCCGGCCATGGTCAAAGATCAATTTCACATCCTGACATTTGGGTTTTAGAGTCTCTCATCGCACAGTTGAAAGATAAGCAATGATGGTTTGTCAGTTTAAAAAGACCAAGTTAACAAATTGTGCCGAAACCTGTCAGAAAAGAGCAACCCATGCATGAGAGAGCACAAATCAGACCTGGCCATAA
This sequence comes from Oncorhynchus clarkii lewisi, assembly GCF_045791955.1. Classification (NCBI taxonomy): domain Eukaryota; kingdom Metazoa; phylum Chordata; class Actinopteri; order Salmoniformes; family Salmonidae; genus Oncorhynchus; species Oncorhynchus clarkii. Next base: position 29,504,729 of record NC_092176.1, on the reverse strand, counting down.
GTCCTTAATATGTCTTTGGTGTGTACTACAGTCATTCAAATCTACCGGCACTTAAAATACATCTGGAATAACTATGGTCTCAGTGACCTTTTAGAAAACCATTTTCAATCAAAACCAAATGGCCACTCGTCTCAGTGAGTGTTCACATGGAATACTAAAGTAACTTTACCTTGAGGCCGTCTACCTCTCTCACTGCTCTCTCAGCAGGGCTCTGCAATAACGGCCCATGATTAAACTGAGGCCACTGGTCTCTTTGTTGGGATAGGTTGTGTCCCAATTGGCACCTTATTTCCTATGTAGTGCACTATATAGAGGCCTATGGGCCCTGGTCAAAAGTAGTGCACTATTTAGGGAATAGGGTGCCATTTGGGACACCGCCACAGACACATATTTACAGGAGGAGGATATGCTTGGACTGGGATTCATATCACTTGTCATGAGCATGCCCTGAATTTCTATGAGAGGCTCCTTCCTATAAGCCCCTTACTCACCCTCAATTCGCCGTCCATCTCCCTCAAGTTGCCATCACCCACTCTCTATTCCCATCCCTATTTACCCTCTTTGTCACAACCATATATTTTTCCATAAGCACATCACCACTCTAGCCCTGTCAGATCAATGAGCGATTACAACAAATACACACAAAAAAATACAAACTGTAACAAGCTTTCTGATAATCTGATAAGCCAGGTCTGGGTAGAGGAGGGATAGACAGATTTAATGCAAAGGTTCAATGATGACTGCCTCTTTATAAGATGCCCATGGGTCAATTTAACACGGACCTGGATGGATCAATAGTTTGTCTGAATAAACAGTCTTGTGTGTTTGTCTTGAGAGCCTGATTAAATTCAAAAGGAAATTGGGTTGATTAACAAATATAAACGCATCAATATTACATGAGATAAAATCTAGCTTTTTATTTCTTTTTGTGTAGAAAATAAGCATTATATCTGTATTCTGAAATGTAGCTGTTTCAGTTCATAAAATGAAATGATATACTGAGAGACAGCGATTCAGAAAACTAAACATTTTGCATGATGCATATTTTCTAGAATTTTTCATCCAAATAATCAATCATTCCACTCTTAAAATCATGATCCAATGATGCACAGAAATATACAAAATATATTGTGATGCTTCTGAAAGGATCCTAGCACATAGAAACAAGTGGGAAAGAGTGAGGAAGTGTGAGAAGAGTACCTTATTTATATGAAGATAGAGCTTGGCACTTCAGTGGCATTGTGAGGGCTAAATGTTGCTGCAGGGTGCTTGTGGTTCCCTAGTGAACTGAGGCAGATGTCACAAGAGACACCTTCTCTGCTTGGGCTATATTCTCCTCTTCTACTCTTCTGCTTGCTTTGGTGTAGGGGGTGGTCGCCTGCCCTGGCACAAAATAGACCTGTCTCTCATCCCTCCCTATGGCATGCTATAGTCTTACGCACCAGCTAGCTCAGATTTATTGGCCCGACAATAATTAAATCACATTCAAGCATTTTCAGCATTATCGAAGTGTTATACAGTACCTATTATATAGATCATAGCATTGACATGGCACGTTAAAAGGGGCCTTTTTTGGTGAATCAAATTTATGTGTAAAAAATTATAATGCTGCGTTGATGAAGAACCAAATTATTGAGAGGCATGGACATAAACTAAGGAGCTTACTGTAAATTACCCAGGGAGCATGTTCACGGCTGAGCTGGGTGGGGGTGCATTCTCAAAACCTTAATGGCAAGCCATCTGTTTGGTTGTTTCATGGTGGGCTCACTTCAATACCCACATGAATGACTGACAGTCGGCTAATTCAATTTCTTCTGCTCCTACTGTGTGGCACAGGACAGACTACCTGGATCACATGGCCAATCATCATGGTCATGTCTAAATGGGATATAGATTTTGTCAAAGTTTATTTTTGATTTTAGCTAACCCTAAACCTTTTCCTAATCTTAACCTAATTCTCTTAACGACTATGTTAAATATCCTATCTGCTGCGTAAGTTCTCCTAAACCTGCAATGAACAGAACATTTTGACAAAAGCTGTATCCTTTCGAGACAAAACCCATAATAATCCTCATCACCCTTGAGATCACCCCTACCTAAGGAAGGGCATGGTGAGTTGTAAGTATGACAGGACCTTTATACAACGAGTTACCAACATATTCAAATAATGATTGACATATTTTCATTTTATCACTTTATTTTTATGAATTTATTCATACTATTTCATCCTTCCACAAGATATAGTCCAGACCCAAATCTAGGGTTGCTACCCAAGCCGGTCGATCATTCATTCTATCGGTTCGGTTGTCAGAGACGCGACCCAGTCGTTCAGTCTTTTTGTTCTGTGTCTATGTTCGCGACCCAGTTGTTCGTTCTAAATTTTCCATTGCCATACTGGCTGGCAATGTTCTTATCCATTGCTTGCTAGCTAGCCAACTACAGCTAACAGTCACATCAAAAAGTGCAGCCAGAATAACAACAAAGTAGCTGCATTTGGGTTTGTTAAAGCTGTTTCCTACTGTTAATTTGGATACATGCATAACAATGAGCTAATGTCCCACGATGTCGCCTGGCATAAAACATGTGCACACTTGTCAGGACACTGTTGTTCAGAGGAGCTGTCCAACAACACAACTAACACAATCACTTCAAACTGAAGCCGGAAAGACTGCAAACTAGCTGCACTTTGTTTCGTTTTACCTATTTGTATCATTGTATATATTCATAAAAACTATGCTGATTCATGATTTCGACCTGCTGAGAAACGCTGCCTACCGACTCCCAACACGTTCATTACTATGGGACAGCTGGAGATTGAATATGAATATTGAAACAATGTTGTAGGTATCAGAGAGACAGAAAGCAAGGTTTTTATAAATCTCTGCTGTTGAATACTAAATGTTAGTCTAAAAGAAATGTGAGATAATGTCTAGATGCTTTTTATAGAGGAGATCAAGTTTATAAATTGCCTGGCCAGGCTGATGAGACAGTGGACTGCAGTCAGATGGAACAGAGTAATAGGTATATTAACGTCATAGATTTAGCCGGTGGTAACTTGTGGAATAGACACCGGCTAGAATGCGCTTTGAACCAATCAGCATTCAAGATTAGACCTACCTGTTGTACAATACTCTGTACAGTATCTGCAGAAGGACAGATATCCGGGTTGATATTCACTACTGTGTACAGTATCCAGCTGAATGAATTACAGATGTCCAGGTTGGTATTTAGTACTGTGAGTACAGTATCCAACTATGCAGTATGTTCATAATAGATTATTAAAATGTGTTGGTTCTCCAATTTACAGTAGGTTTACAACCAAATGTGCTGTCCTCAATTACACTGTAGTATACCAATTTATCCAGTTATCCAACAGGAAATCTTCATCTGAAACTGAACTAGTTTATTGAGATGTACTGTAAGTAAAATGTTCTCTAATCAAAAAGACATGTTCCCTTTACCTTTTTCCCACACATTTTAATGACTCACTTTGTAAATCATACCCTTTACCAGACTGTTGGGGTTCTCTGAAGTACAGCAGCTATATTTGACAAATGACTGAACTCTTTCGTTCAGACTGTAGCCTTTGAAATCCAAAACTGAGTGTATAACTCAATGGCTGTATTAGTAGAGGATAGTATCTATCATGTTCAGCATCATAGTTCAATAACACACCTGTGGTAGAGTACTAGTCCATAAAAGCAAGGTTAGGCTTCAGCTGTCCTGTCACTGGGTAAATCTCTCCCATAGAGCCATCCGCAGTGCAGGAGGAGTTATGCAGGAGTTACATGTCCATAATATGATCCAGATCCAGCCTGTTGCAAATAATTTGAATGATTTAAGCGAAATGAAACAGTTGCAGTATTTGTCTTTAGTAGATTAGTTGGTGACCTGAAACCATCAGTAGTAGAAAAACTCTACCTTCAAAACATTCCAACACTCAAATCATGAATGTTTCATAGATTTGAAGCAGACACAGCTGTCGATGACCACCATACATCTGCATATGCAGATCTAGATTACAGTAGTACTGTCTACTTGCGTCTAGATTACAGTAGTACTGTCTGGACCTGGACATCAGGGAGGGAAATGTACACTGAGTAAACCAAACATTAGGAACACCTTCCAATTGTTGAGTTACACCCCACCCTCCTTTTACCCTCAGAACAGCCTCAATTCGTTGTGGCATGGACTCTACAAAGTGTCGGAAGTGTTCCACAGAGATGCTGGCCCATGTTGACTCCAATGCTTCCCATTGTTGTGTCAAGTTGGCTGCATGTCCTTTGATAAACATGGGAAAATGTTGAGCGTGAAAATCCCAGCAGCGTTGCAGTTCTTGACACAAACCAGTGCGCCTGGCACCTACTACCATACCCCATTCAAAGGCACTTACATCTTTTGTCTTGCACATTCACCCTCTGAATGGCACATACAATCCATGTCTCAATTATGTCAAGGCTTATCAAATCTTTCTTCAACCTGTCTCCTCCCCTTCATCTACACTGATTGAAGATTATTATTTTTTTTAATTATTTTTTATTTAAATAGGCAAGAACAAATTCTTATTTTCAATGACGGCCTAGGACTAGTGGGTTAACTGTTCAGGGGCAGAACGATAGATTTTACCTTGTCAGCTTGGGGATTCAATCTTGCAACCTCTCGGTTACTAGTCCAATGCTCTAACCACTAGGCTACCTGCCGCCCGAGGTGACATCAATAAGAGATCATAGCTTTCACCTGGATACACCTGGTCAGTCTATGTCATGGAAAGCACAGGTGTTTTTAATGTTTTGTACACTGAACTATGATGTTGAACATGATAGATGCTATCTTCTTACTAATACAGCCATTGAGTTATACACCCAGATTTGGGCATTTCGTTTTTTATTTATTTATTTTTATTTTACCTTTATTTAACCAGGTAGGCTAGTTGAGAACAAGTTCTCATTTGCAACTGCGACCTGGCCAAGATAAAGCATAGCAATTTGACACATACAACAACACAGAGTTACACATGGAATAAACAAAACATAGTCAATAATACAGTAGAACAAAAGAAAACAAGAAGTCTATAGACAGTGAGTGCAAATTAGGTAAGATAAGGGAGTTAAGGCAATAAATAGGCCATGGTGGCAAAATAATTACAATATAGCAATTAAACACTGGAATGGTAGATGTGCAGAAGATGAATGTGCAAGTAGAGATGCTGGGGTGCAAAGGAGCAAGGTAAATAAATTGGCGATGAGTATGAAGCGAGGGCCAACCAACGAGAGCATACAGGTCGCAATGGTGGGTAGTGTATGAGGCTTTGGTGACACAACGGATGGCACTGTGACTGCATCCAGTTTGTTGAGTAGAGTGTTGAAGGTTATTTTATAGATGTCTGTACAGGAGTTGTCAATAGCACTGAATGCTAGTTGAATGCTAGTTATCTTAGGTACAGTATACTGGATGTCATGTAGTTCAATCTCACTATCTACGAGAGCCGATGGTCATTTGTTTAAATATATAATCCAGCTTTTAGACTACCTCATGTTTTTTGGGGGGTGGGGGGGTATAAGCATGAGAAAGTACCCTGTAAGTTTTATATAATGTATGTGTCAGTTAAATAATATTTTAAAGATGAAGCCTCTCTTTTATGTTTCCTGAAACGTTCATCTGAGTGTGAAGACTGACCTGCTCCTCCTTCTCCTTCAGATAGGGAATAGTGGAACCCTATTCCTAAAATGACATACCCAAATCTAACTGCCTGTAGCTCAGGCCCTGAAGCAAGGATATGCATATTCTTGGTACCATTTGAAAGGAAAAACTTTGAAGTTTGTGGAAACATCAATTGAATGTAGGAGAATATAACACAATAGATCTGGTAGAAGAAAATACAAAGAAAAAAACAACTTTTTTTCTACCACCATCTTTGAAATGTAACAGAAAGGTCCCAGTTTTAGCCATCACTCTGGTTGTAATTCCGATGGTGTCCAGAAGATGGCAGATGTGTATGTGCAAAGTTTCAGATGGATAACTTGTATGAGTTATGAGTATGAGTGAACTACATTACATTAGTGTGAAGTCACCCAGGTACATTTGGGCAAATCGTGAAGGAGACATTTTTATTCATATTAAATTTTTCTGCAAGAATATCGTCAAATCTGTATACTTGGACCTTGATTTAGCTTTTCCAGTATTATTAGCCATATTATAAGTTCAACATTTTCAAAACAACCAGTTTTCATAACTTCATAATTCTGAATATTCTTGTAAAGGAAAGGAAAAGGCATACTGTCGCACAAGTTTAGTAGCTACATTTTACGACAGATTTAAGGATACTCCCGTAAAGCCCAGGTCATTGTCTATCTAGCTAGCTTTGTTTGACCCCGATTGGTACTTATTTATTTGATAAAGTTAGATTTGTTCAAGTGAAGACCGCCCGTGTCATCGGCATGCCATGAAGGCATCACTCTCTGACCAAATATGGTGTTCTATAGGATATACTACACCCCTAATGATATAGTGAAGTGTGGTTACTTTCTAGGATCTCTGAGGAATACATACGAATGTGATTTGACTGGTTGGAACAATGTTTACAAAATTGATCGTGCATGCTATTTGGACCTTTTTAGCATATGAAAAAGGATTTTATCTAACAAAACGACACTTCATGTTATCTCTGGGACCCTTTGGATAGTAAATCAGAGCAAGATTTCAGAATGTAAGTACACATTTCACCTTCAGAGGTGAATTTGTCAAACCTATTGTGTGGAAAAAAGTGCTTTGTTGTTAGGAGCTTTCCTCAAACAATAGCATGACATTTTCTTTCAGTTATATCTACTGTAAATTGGACAGTGCAGTTATATTAACAAGAATTTAAGCTTTCAGTCGATATAAGACACTTATATGTACCGACATTTGTTGTTTCTCTGCGATCATTACACAAGGCACTGCATGATTTACAACTGTTCCGTTGACGGGGTGCCTACCCCTAAATAGGGAACAGGGTGCTATTTGGGTTGCAGCCACTGCTCATCTCCTCTAAACTAACCCAAATTACACTCCTGACAAAACACACTGTAGACTAGAGTAGCACTAAGATATGGTATACACTGCCTTCTTGGTCAACTTCCATGCCCCTTACAGGTGATTAAATTCGAGCAAAATAACATTTAAGCAGAAAACATATTTGCGGAATCATTCAACCCCCTCAGAGAAGAAAGAAGTTAAATGATTCAACTAGTATGTAAAGAACATAGATAGCTTCATGTTATGTACAGCTCAAATTCCACCTTTAAGACATCAGTAGGATAGATGTCTTTTCATCTCAGTGTGTCCAAAATGGCACGCTATTCCCTATGTAGTGCACTACTTTTGACCATACAGTAGCCAATGCCCCTTCACTGGCTGTATTGCAAAGTCAGAGAAACCAACCTGTCAGACAATAATTTCCAAAGTCAATATAAAAAATACATAATCCTACAAATGGTTTGTTTACATGCTAAGAAACTGTTTCTTTGTCTAATATTCGAAGCACCTTCCTCTCTTCATGAATTATCAGCAATTACATGTTTATTTTTTCTCATGAATACATATTTGTTTTCAAATTGCCGCAATCTGTCCCACAATCCCATCTGTTCATCTTATGCGTATCATCAGCATTTCTCTTCAAAAGAGCCCCCCGCATTGTAATAAAGAGTTATCGGTGAGCCCCAGGGAGAGGTTGTTATCTGAAGAGATCCAGCTTGTATTACCGCCAGGGATTCCCTTTTTCCCACCGGCTCAGAGCAGAGCCAAAATCTATCTGTCTTTGTTCAAATTTGTCCATCCAAAATTCATAAAGCATCCCTCCAATGGGAAGCTTTTATATTCATCACCAGATTAAATATTTGGTTGCTAGGGGAACACACAGCCACTGCATGCTCTTGAGGTTGGAAGGTTGCAGGATATGCATTGGAAGCATTCCAGTGACTCGGAATGAAAGCAGGATAAAATTCATATAGTATTGGATGTAATAGGACTATCAAAGTGTTAATAGCAATACTGTGGTAATAACTGCACCTGGAAAGCATGTGACTGAAACTAACTGCATTTCAGATGCGGCAGAATTGCCTTGACATATATTGTTCATTGGACGAGGTAACAACCTGGAATAGAGATATCAGCAGTGACAGATGCTCTCAGAGAGTGTCATATCTCCAACTCATTCAAATCAATAACGACCACTAGATTGGGTCAAATGTGTTTAACTGTATCCAATCTTACAACAATATTTATTAAATATGTCTGAAGAATTGAAGTTGAAATGAAAAAATTGGCATTTGTGGCCCGTGATAGACACTGCAGCACTGCCTTATTGCCAACAGGAATTTCATTTTAAATTCCAGATATCCCTTTGCTGTTCTAGAATGAAACGAAAGGAGGGTGATTCAATATCGTTTCACAGAGAGACATTGATATGCCTTCCCTTATTCTGAGTGTTTCAGAGGGCAGACAGGTCTATGACAAAACAGATTGGGATTCATATTTAGTGTGAATGGTGAACGCACAATTCCACTTCTTCTAGATCTCAATACCAGTTTTACAACCCCTGTCCAGCGATGGGGGTTTTCTATTATTTATGGCTGCCCTCAATCTTTCCAATTACAACTAAAGCTCACAGACCGTAATGATAAACACACAACGTAATGATTCAGTCCTCCAATAGACCACGTTTATTGGCTCTTTAGGAATTTATAGTCTCTGTCAGTCATTTACTTTTTAATATTACCCCAGTGAGGCAATATTTCACTTAGTCTTGTGTTGATTATTCCATCTACAATGTACAGGGGGGCATGTTATTTTGTGTTTAATGTCTACTCCTTGAAGTAGATTTATGAACCCCAGAATATGCTGTAAATCAGTATGGATTGTGTACTATGCAGTAATAACAACATCTTGAACTCCTTTCACCAAAGGAGACAGAAACAAACACATTTTGTTGCAGTAAAGTAAGTAAAGTAACTACCGGTCAAAAGATTTAGAACCCATACTCATTCAAGGATTTTTCTTTATTTTTACTGTTTTCTATGTTGTAGAATAATAGTGAAGACATCATTATGAAATAACAAATAACACATATGTAATCATGTAGTAACCAAAAAAAGGTTAAACAAATCAAAATATGTTTTATATTTGAGATTCTTCAAATAGCCACCCTTTGCCGTGATAACGCCTTTTGACTAATGACCGAAGTCAGCTTGACAATGAGTCACTAGAATGAGATGAGCAAAAATTCTCCCCTAACATGGACGGTGCTGGGCCAAATGTGTGCTGTGGTTGACGGGGTTGAGGTCAGGGCTCTGTGCAGGCCAGTCAAGTTATTCCACACCGCTCTCGACAAACCATTTCTGTATGGACCTAGCTTCGTGCACTGTCATGCTAAAACAGGAAAGGGCCTTCCCCAAACTCTAGAATTGGCTTCCTATATCATAACAAAGCATCCTTCACTCATGCTGCCAAACATACCCTCGTAAAACTGACCATCCTACCAATCCCCGACTTCGGAGATGTCATCTATAAAATAGCCTTCAACACTCTACTCAACAAACTGGATGCAGTCTATCACAGTGTCATCCGTTTTGTCACCAAAGCCCCATACACTACCCACCATTGCGACCTGTACGCTCTCGTTGGTTGGCCCTCACTTCATACTTGTCGCCAAACCCACTGGCTACAGGTTATCTACAAGTCTCTGCTAGGTAAAGCCCTGCCTTATCTCAGCTCACTGGTCACCATAGCAGCATCCACTCGTAGCACGTGCTCCAGCAGGTATATCTCACTGGTCACCCCCAAAGCCAATTCCTCTTTTGGTCGTCTTTCCTTCCAGTTCTCTGCTGCCAATGACTGGAACGAACTGCAAAAATCTCTGAAGATGAAGACTCATATCTCCCTCACTAGCTTTAAGCACCAGCTGTCAGAGCAGCTCACAGATCACTGCACCTGTACATAGCCCATCTATCTACCTACCTCATCCCCATACTGTATTTATTTATTCATCTTGCTCCTTTGCACCCCAGTATCTCTACTTGCACATTCATCTTCTGCACATCTACCATTCCAGTGTTTAATTGCTATATTGTAATTACTTCGCCACCATGGCCTAATTATTGCTTTAACTCCCTTATCTTACCTCATTTACACTCACTGTACATAGACTTTTTGCTTTCTTTTGTTCTGCTGTATTATTGACTATGTTTTGTTTATTCCATGTGTAACTCTATGTTGTTGTATTGTCACGAATATTACCAAAGGTGGCTCCCCTTCTTGTTCGGGTGGCGGTCGTCGTCGCCGGTCTACTAGCTGCCACCGATCCTTTGTTCCGTGTACGTTTGGTTTTGTCTAATTGGTTTCACCTATTTATTGTTTGGTTGTTAGGGTGGGGTTATTTAAGTTCGTTTAGCCCGCTTCTGTTTGTGCGGGCTTGTTCTCCTGTATGTCTGAGAGGTGTTAGTGTTTTTGTTGCGTTTTCTAGCTGTCCTAGTATTTCACATCAGGGTACTATTTTGTTTCATAGTTACTCCTGTGTTGGGTATACTATTTTTGTTCCTGTGTATTTTTGGACATTAAAGCGTGTTTTGCCCGAATCCTTTGCTCTCTGCGCCTGACTCCACACCCATTCACTCATTGAGCGTTACAGAAGCCCGCACAAATTATGGAGTCAGCAGGAGCAGCGACCACCCCTCTCCCCACGATGGAGGAGAGAGTTCTTCATCACACGTCCATCCTCCATCGCATCGGATCAGCGATGGATCAAATGATGGAGAGGATGGACCGTTGGGAGAGGAATGGTCTCCCTACTACCCCACCTAGCCTCCCACCAGCAATTCTACCATCTCCCCCAGCGGGATCCGGTGCCAGCGCTCTGCACATTACGCCTCAGAGGGAGTACGACAGAGCGGCGGCAGGGTGCCAGGGATTTCTACTACAGCTAGAGCTCTACCTGGCCACCGTTCAGCCGGCTCCCTCAGACGAGGAGAGCAAGCGGCAGGTGAGAGGTTGTTCCATCTCCGGCAGGGGACGAGGAGCGCGCAGGACTTCACGCTGGATTTCCGGACCTTGGCCGCTGGAGCAGGGTGGAACGACAGGGCCCTGATAGACCATTACAGGTGTAGCCTGAGAGAGGACGTCCGCAGGGAGCTGGCGTGTCGGGACACTACGCTCAGCCTGGATGAACTGATAGACCTGTCGATCCGGTTAGACCATCTGCTAGCTGCTCGCAGACGTTCTGAAAGGGTCCTGTTAGTTCCACCTCCTGACCCTCCCGCTCCTATCCCGATGGAGCTAGGAGGGTCTGCATCTAGGGAGATCGGAGCAGGAAGCTTCTCCTGTACCAGTTGTGGCCGGAGAGGGCACACTTCAGGTCAGTGCTGGAGGAGATCATCTAGGAGTTGAGAGGGCAGGCAGAACACTCCTCGGTTACCCTAGGTGAGTCAGCACCACACTCTCCCAGAGTTTCCTGTTGGTCACATGTTTTATTAATATATTTCCTTAAATTTTTGCCCTCTCTCCAGCATAAGGCGCTAGTCGATTCAGGCGCAGCTGGGAACTTTATAGATCGCGGACTCGCTCAGAGGTTGAGGATTCCGTTAGTTAAGGTAGACCCCCCTTTTCCCGTGCACTCTTTAGATAGTCGACCGTTAGGGTCAGGGCTGGTCAGGGAGGCCACTATTCCTTTGGAGATGATTACGCAGGGGAATCATAAGGAGCGGATTAGTCTGTTCCTTATCAATTCACCTGCGTTTCCGGGGGTGCTGGGGATTCCCTGGCTGGCTATTCACAATCCGACAATTTCGTGGAAACAGGGAACTCCCCAGGGGTGGTCTGATGAGTGTTCAGGCAGATGTGTAGGAGTTTCCATCGGTGCGACAACGGTGGAGAGTCCAGACCAGGTTTCCACCGTGCGCATTCCCGCTGAGTATGCCGATTTGGCTATCGCTTTCTGTAAAAAGAAAGCGACCCAATTACCACCCCATCGACAGGGGGATTGCGTGATAAACCTCCAGGTAAACGCTGCACTCCCCAGGAGTCATGTGTATCCTTTATCCCAGGAGGAGACGTTGGCTATGTAGACATATGTCACGGAAGCTCTGGGACAGGGGTACATTCGGCCCTCCATGTCACCCGTCTCCTCGAGTTTCTTTTTTGTGAAAAAAAAGGATGGTGGTTTGCGTCCGTGTATTGATTATCGAGATCTCAATTCCATCACTGTGGGTTTTAGTTACCCACTACCTCTCATCGCTACGGCAGTGGAATCATTTCACGGAGCACAGTTTTTCACGAAACTGGATCTCAGGAGCGAGTATAATCTGGTGCGTATTCGGGAGGGAGATGAGTGGAAAACCGCATTTAGTACCACATCTGGCCATTATGAGTACCTCGTCATGCAGTACGGGTTAAAGAATGCTCCAGCTATCTTTCAATCCTTCGTTGACGAGATTCTCAGAGACCTGCACGGACAGGGTGTGGTGGTGTATATTGACGAGAAGAAGAGCACTGACCGTCACCGCAGTGAGGCCCCGTGTTTGCACCAGGGGACAGGGTCTGGCTCTCGACCCGAAACCTGCCCCTCCGCTTGCCCTGCCGGAAGCTGGTCCGCAGTGTGTAGGGCCATTTAAAGTCCTGAGGAGAACAAACAAGGTTTGTTATCGAATATTACTTCCTTCGTATTATCGCATTAACCCCTCATTTCATGTGTCTCTCCTCAGGCCGGTGGTAGCTGGTCCCATGCAGGAAGGTGAGGTTCCGGAGGTCCCTCCGCCCCCTCTGGACATCGAGGGGTCCCCGGCGTACACGATACGAGCTATTCTGGACTCAAGACGCCGGGTGAGGGGCCTGCAGTACCTCGTTGACTGGAGGGGTACGGTCCGGAGGAGAGGTGCTGGGTCCCGGTGGGGGATATTCTGGATCCAGCTATGTTGAGAGAGTTCCATCGGGGGGGGGGGGGGGGTACTGTCACGAATATTACCGAAGGTGGCTCCCCTTCTTGTTCGGGTGGCGCTCGGCGGACTCCACACCCATTCACTCATTGAGCGTTACATGTATGTGTCGAATTGCTATGCTTTATCTTGGCCAGGTCGCAGTTGCAAATTAGAACTTGTTCTCAACTAGCCTACCTGGTTAAATAAAGGTGAAAAAAAATTATTGCCACAAAGTTAGAAGCACAGAATCATCTAGAATGTCATTGTATGCTGTTGCGTTAAGATTCACTGGAACTAAGGGGCCTAGCCCGAACCATGATAAACAGCCCCAGACTATTATTCCTCCTCCACCAAACTTCACAGTTGGCATTATGCATTCAGGCAGGTAGCGTTCCCCAGATTAGTCCGTCGGACTGCCAGATGGTAGGCCGTGATTCATCACTCCAGAGACCGTATTTCCACTGCTCCTGAGTCCAATAGCGGTGAGATTTACACCACTCCAGGCGACCTTTGGATGTTTAAGTGAGTGTTTGTTTAAGTAGATTGCATGGTTGTGTGCTCGATTTTATACACCTGTCAGCAACCGGTGTGGCTGAAATGGCCAAATCCACAAATCCACAGCTAGATGTTTTCTACTGTGCCATCCATACATCACGCTCTATCACACTTCCATTCAGCCAGGGGATGTGTGAAACTCACTCCTCAGCCTGAGTGTCCCCGCTTGCACTGCCTAATAGCTAGCTTTTCCTTGGAGCTACTGGTGAGACGCTTCAGGAGGGTGGACATGTGTGCTTGTAAGGCAGAAGTCCTTGGTTCGAGCCTTGACATGAGCCAAATCAGGAGGAAGCGGTACTCGCCAAGCAAGCAGCATGGCATCCATTACAGCTTCACAAAGATGAGATCCTCTAAAGCTCAGTCGACTTCTCTGGTTGATGTACAGGATGACCACATAACCCTGGGTCTGAAGGGCCAAAGATGTTCTACTGTACCACCCATACATCACCATGTAGAATACATACAACACATCTCCCCCTTCACAATAATAATCATTTTAAAAAGGAGCTCTTTTAAAGCTTGGTCCCCTCCTTTAAGCAGATAACAGTAAAGATCTAGTCTCTCAAATTAAAACTCTGGAGCCTTTAAATGACCTGTCTTGAAACGATTACAGATTGAAATTCAAGCACAGCTGCCTTAGCTCTGAACACAGCCATTTTAAGTAGTCCGATTGTAGAACATACATGTCAATAGTGTAGATTCCTGGGCTTTTGCAGCTTTTATGTGTTACCGCTCAGTATGATAGCTAAACTACCATGCCACTGCCACCCATCTCCTGCTTTGGTGAGAGACTTTAAGACTAAGGGGTGATTTTGATAAATGAATCATGTTAAGATTAGGTTGGGCCTTGGCAGCAGCTAATGAGGATCCATAATAGATACAAATACTAATGTAATATAATATAATAATGGAAACCATTCAGCAGGGACATAAACATAAGTCCATTGAATGAGAGTCCATTGAAGCCATCTTAATAGTTTGAATTAATTAACATAATTGTATTTATTTAGCAATTATTTTGACATGGAGTCATGCTGAGACCAAGGTCTCTTCCAAAGATGAGCCCTGTATAATAACAATACTGAGGTATGACAGCGAACAAAGACCAGCATAGATGTCAAAGAGATTATTGACACAAGGTATGTTGAACAGTATAAAAAGCAGTTTGCATGTTCTGGAAAGCTTTTGTAAGAGACGAGGCACAACAGTAAATTACAGTATTATCAGCATAAAAATGAAGTTGTGCATTTTGGACATTTTTGTCTAAATCATTTATATAGATAGTGAATAAGAGAGGACCAAGTGAGCCTTGGGGCACACCATTCAAGACAGGCAATTTAACAGACAAAAGCCCATCAAATTGAGTGCACAGAGTTCTATCAGACAGATAGTTAGCAAACCATGCAACTCCATGCTCCGAAAGACCTACACTCGACCATCTCTGCCTTAATATAGCATGATCAACTGTATCAAAAGCCTTAGAGAGATCAATAAAAAGTGAGACACAGTGCTGTTTTTTGTCAATGGCTTCAGTGATATAATTTAAAACCTTCATGGCTGCTGTAATTGTGCTATGCTTCTTCCTGAAGCCCAATTGGTATATTGATAAAATAGAGTTAGTAAATAAAAACTATTTTAGCTGTTCACTTACAAGGGTTTCAAGTATTTTCACCAGGGGTGACAGCTTTGAGATTGGCCTATAATTATTTAAAAGAGTTGGATCTCCCCCTTTTAAAAGTGGTAGGACAAATGCTGATTTCCAGATCTTTGGAATACCATTACATTCCAGGGTTAGATTGAACAGAGATGTAAGTGGTTCAGCTATGAAATCAGCTGCCAGATTTAAAAAGCAGGGATCCAAAAGATCAGGACCTGCAGGCTTTCTCTGATCTAAGGATTTCAGGGCTTTATGTACCACCTGCACTGAAAATGGCAAAAAGCTAAAAGTTTGACCAGCTCTCACTGGTTCCTCCACACAGGGTTGTAGAGACAGAGGACACTGAATCAAACAGCCTACCAGATGATACAAAGTGCTCATTGAAACAATTCAGCATTTCAGTTTTGTCATATATAGCGACAGAGTCCTTCAAAACACATGACGGTAAATCATTAACATTACTGTTACCAGACATAGACAATACTTTAGATGAAGGCACACAATTCTGTGCCTGTCAGTGTCTAGATTATCTGTCATCAATGGGGCCTGTATATGGCCCAAATAGCATCATGCATGTGTACTCTCTCGCTCAACAACAACAGAGTACAACTCCTTCTGATGTACCTCACTTTTAACCCAGATTTGAATGGTTCTCTGACCTGGGTCCAACTGCTCAACACATAAACAGACATGGCACAAAGTGCTAAGCCCTGTGATACATAAGAAAAAACATATGGTGTTGTTTCAAATTTCCTAACTGAAGCCAATCTCTTCTGAGTTATTGGAGATGTCAAATGACAGGATCTTGCTCCTGTCACTGCCTCTTGACAATATTACTTGCCGATTAGTCTATTTCTCTTTTTCTCTCTTTATCTCTCTCCCTCTCTCTTTCTCTGTCTGGGTCCCCTCATTCTCTTCCTCTGTTGGTTCCTCAGATGGTTTTCTCATTCACTGCCCACCTACTAGAGGGGGAAAACTAAGAAGTCTTTATGGTTCAAATTCCAAGGAAAGGCCCTGGAGGAAGTGAAGAGCAGTAGCGGCTCAGGGGCTCAGGGGATCCTCACATTTCCTCTCAAGGACCCGGTTTGAACATAACTCTGGACCAGGAGCCTGAATAAAGACTGCAGCAGTGGCTCTCAGAAGAGAATCCCACATGCTCCCAATAGCCAGGGGTTGTATCTCAAATGGCACCCTATTCCATGTATAGTGCAATAGTTTTGACCAGAGCCCAGGTCAAAGAAAAGTGTGCTGTATAGGAAATAGGGTGCCATTCGAGGCACAGGCTACCTAGCCTATGTTCAGGCTGTGCTCATTCAGGCTACCTAGCCTATGTTCAGGCTGTGCTCATTCAGGCTACCTAACCTATGTTCAGGCTGTGCTCATTCAGGCTACATTATGCAGTAAAATGTTGCTGATCCACTGTAGTTTTTAAAAATTAAATCCGACTATCATTCATTCATCCAGTCTCTCTCTCTCTCTCTCTCTCTCTCTCTCTCTCTCTCTCTCTCTCTCTCTCTCTCTCTCTCTCTCTCTCTCTCTCTCTCGGCAGTTGTCTGAAGAAAATGTAAAAACGGGTTTCCTTTCATACAGTGTACATTCAAAGCCCAGTAATCCTGAGCCCCCCGTCTCCCAGGAGACAGATTTAAAGGGCTTGTGTCTCACCTGCCCTCTTATTCATCTACCATATGGCCGTGTAACCAATTTGGACTGTTTTCAGACTTACTCAAATCACATTCAAGAGGTATGAGGAGGAAGGAAGACACTTGTCTGTTTGGAGCTCTGTGGTGATGATACGCTGTGTATAAATATCGATAAACGACAGGATCTGTGTAAAACATCTGTCTTGGGGATAACAAACTTGATCTGTGGAAACTTCTCTTCTGGTGTTCACCAATCTATCTCTCCCTAGCTAGCTAAAACTACGGTGTTCGGACATCTGATTACACGTATTCTTTTCCTGAACTGAGTATCAAAATCAAGATCACCCAGGTTCTCTGGCAACTTGTCTTTTTATTTTATACCAATACCAATCTGTTCAGAATCAATCTTCCGTGATAATCCATCCTCCATGATAATCGGTCCTCTGTGATAATCAGTCCTCTGTGATAATCAGTCCTCTGTGATAATCAGTCCTCTGTGATAATCAGTCCTCTGTGATAATCAGTCCTCCGTGATAATCAGTCCTGCGTGATAATCAGTCCTCCGTGATAATCAGTCCTCTGTGATAATCAGTCCTCCGTGATAATCAGTCCTCTGTGATAATCAAGCCTCTGTGATAATCAAGTCTCTGTGATAATCAGCCCTCTGTGATAATCAAGCCTCTGTGATAATCAGTCCTCTGTGATAATCAGTCCTCTATGATAATCAGTCCTCTATGATAATCAGTCCTCTGTGATAATCAGTCCTCCGTGATAATCCGTCCTCTGTGATAATCAGTCCTCCGTGATAATCAGTCCTCTGTGATAATCAGTCCTCTGTGATAATCAGCCCTCTGTGATAATCAGTCCTCTGTGATAATCAGCCCTCTGTGATAATCAGTCCTCCGTGATAATCAGTCCTCTGTGATAATCAGTCCTCTGTGATAATCAGCTCTCTGTGATAATCAGTCCTCTATGATAATCAATCCTCTGTGATAATCAGTCCTCCGTGATAATCAGTCCTCTGTGATAGAGGAGCTGATGATGTGAGTGCACTAATCTATCTGACAGATAACTGACAGAAAAGGGAATATGACTTTTACACTAAAATTGTCACTGCAGCTAACAAAGAGATTCAGCAAAACAACCCTGAAATGCTATGAAATGCATCTGGATGAGAGAGATGCTTACAAAGCCATACAGTACTGTAGGGTCATAAACGCTGGCTTATAGATACTGTAAACGTTTGGTTATTGGGTTGTTTAGAAAGACAATTTCATTGCTGTTAAGGATATTTTTAGAATTGCAGGTTTGCATCCATCCATCTCTGTAATCATTCCGTCTGTCCCTATGAGTGAAGACTAGCCACAGTGTACTGCTGTGCTGTGCACAATAAGTCATGATAGCTGAGTTCAATGGACAGCCTGTTCTTCAAGCTGCATTCTAGACACATATGGGCATAGCAAAGGAGATCCCATGAGAGAAAAGCAATTCTAGTTTCCACTCTCAGGGAGCATGGTAAACTTCATGCTAATCTCTTTCTCTCCATAGAGCCTATCTCCTTCAAGCTACAGCTATGGCCACCTTGGGAGGGCTGACTGCAGGACCTGAAAGAAAATTCACATATTGCTCCCCCACCTAGAATGTATTTATGTGTTGCTGTTCTTATCCCCATCTAGGGGCTTTCTGTCATTTTGCTTTGGTTTTGGTTCCTTTCAACAATCAATTCACATTTAGGATAGGTACAGTGGGGCAAAAAAGTATTTAGGTCAGCCACCAATTGTGCAAGTTATCCCACTTAAAAAGATGAGAGGCCTGTAATTTTCATCATAGGTACACTTCAACTATGACAGACACAATGAGGAAAAAAATCCTGAAAATCACATTGTAGGATTTTTAATGAATTTATTTGCAAATTATGGTGGAAAATAAGTATTTGGTCAATAACAAAAGTTTATCTCAATACTTTGTTATATACCCTTTGTTGGCAATGACAGAGGTCAAACGTTTTCTGTAAGTCTTCACAAGGTTTTCACACACTGTTGCTGGTATTTTGGCCCATTCCTCCATGCAGATCTCCTCTAGAGCAATGATGTTTTGGGGCTGTTGCTGGGCAACACGGACTTTCAACTCCCTCCAAAGATTTTCTATGGGGTTGAGATCTGGAGACTGGCTAGGCCACTCCAGGACCTTGAAATGCTTCTTACGAAGCCACTCCTTCATTGCCCGGGCGGTGTGTTTGGGATCGTTGTCATGCTGAAAGACCCAGCCACGTTTCATCTTCAATGCCCTTGCTGATGGAAGGAGGTTTTCACTCAAAATCTCACGATACATGGCCCCATTCATTCTTTCCTTTACACGGATCAGTCGTACTGGTCCCTTTGCAGAAAAACAGCCCCAAAGCATGATGTTTCCACCCCCATGCTTCACAGTAGGTATGGTGTTCTTTGGATGCAACTCAGCATTCTTTGTCCTCCAAACCCGACGAGTTGAGTTTTTACCAAAAAGTTATATTTTGGTTTCATCTGACCATATGACATTCTCCCAATCTTCTTCTGGATCATCCAAATGCTCTCTAGCAAACTTCAGACGGGCCTTGACATGTACTGGCTTAAGCAGGGCGACACGTCTGGCACTGCAGGATTTGAGTCCCTGGCGGCGTAGTGTGTTACTGATGGTAGGCTTTGTTACTTTGGTCCCAGCTCTGCAGGTCATTCACTAGGTCCCCCCGTGTGGTTCTGGGATTTTTGCATTTTGACCCCACGGAGTGAGATATTGCTTGGAGCCCCAGATCAAGGGAGATTATCAGTGGTCTTGTATGTCTTCCATTTCCTAATAATTGCTCCCACAGTTGATTTCTTCAAACCAAGCTGCTTACCTATTGCAGATTCAGTCTTACCAGCCTGGTGCAGGTCTACAATTTTGTTTCTGGTGTCCTTTGACAGCTCTTTGGTCTTGGCCATAGTGGAGTTTGGAGTGTGACTGTTTGAGCTTGTGGACAGGTGTCTTTTATACTGATAACAAGTTCAAACAGGTGCCATTAATACAGGTAACGAGTGGAGGACAGAGGAGCCTCTTAAAGAAGAAGTTACAGGTCTGTGAGAGCCAGAAATCTTGCTTGTTTGTAGGTGACCAAATACTTATTTTCCACCATAATTTGCAAAATTATCATTAAAAATCCTACAATGTGATTTTCTGGATTTTGTTTTCTCATTTTGTCTGTCATAGTTGAAGTGTACCTATGATGAAAGGCCTCTCTCATATTTTTAAGTGGGAGAACTTGCACAATTGGTGGCTGACTAAATACTTTTTTGCCCCACTGTACGTGCTGCTATCAAAATGTATTTTTGTCAAGGATTCTTGAAAGTCTTTTAATCTGATAGATTTGACGTTTTCAAACCCTCAGCGCTGGACTAAGCCTTCATTTAGCAATAAAATATACTGTTGAAGGGATGAACTAACTTAACCCGATTACTGAATTGTCTTACATCTGTGAATAAAGGTTTCCTGAAATAAGAGAAAGTTTATAATACTTGTCGACATTCAATCGCCATTGAAAGTTATGTAGTTGTCAATATCAGTCTCAATGCATGCCAAATATACATTTTGTTTCATGTTGTTTCCAATACAACCTTTTGGAGGGACAGGTTCAATGACAATGTGTGTTAAAATGGTTTTGCATTGAATCCTCATGATGATCAGTCAGAACAGGATATAAGGAGTATGCTTTGCTACTTAGTCCAGCCAGGTTCTAACACATACTTATGAGCAGGGTCATGAGATACACAAACCAGATGCTGTGCAACATGGATACAGGTGGGAATCAATTGGCAAAGTCTCTCCATGTTCAATTAGTGGGGCCAGTGCAACATGAACAGAGACACCTTCTCATCTCTCATTAGACCACGAACAAGGAGCTGCTCATTAAGCCGCACTGTTTATATACTGAGAGAGAGAGAGGGTGATGTCGATTTTCTCCCAACCGTTCTCTCAGATGGCTCATCTTGAGAAGGACACAGTAAACTTCATAGAACCACTACTGAATGAGACTGAGACCCACTGTTACCATGACAACAACTGTCTGTACGGTCCCTGTGGCTGTTTTCATTTCTTGAGGAATAGAAAGTTCTGTCTGAATTTAACTGAATGAAATCATGAACATTTTGCTAATTGTGATATATGATCACAAAAGGCTTTAATTTCCTTCTGGGCTCAGACTCCGAGAAACAGTTTCAGCCAGGGACAAAATAAGCGGCAACGATTGTTCAATAGCATGTGAAGAGATCCCCTTTAACAGAGTGAAATGAAGAGTAATTGGGCGAGGTATGCAGGGAGCCATTGTCTCTGAGCGCTCTCAGCTGAGTCCCTGGAGAATTTTCATTAGAGGCGTGACTCTGACTCTGCGTCCTAAATGGCACCCTAGTCCTTTTATAGTGCCCCACTTTTGGTCAAATATATAGGGATTAGGGTGCTACTTGGGCTGCAGCGTGCAGAGAGCAGAGGTGGCAGAAGCAGCAGGGCGACAGGGCCAGATTGTGGCGTTTCTTTTTATAATCATTTATTGAACTGGTCCCAGGGAATTGCTTAATTTAATTGTGGTTCCCAGTGAGGCGCTAGCTGTGTCTCCATCCATTACTGGCCACTCCTGCCGCCTACTCCTTTCCTTCACTCACTACTGCATTCAACAGCCCACAAAAGCCCTGCTTAAGATGACATGAATGTAGGGACTAGAATGGACGAGTGTGTGGGTGTCACAGAGGGCCATGGACTCATAAAGCAGCGTGAGGAGAGTACAGTTGTATTTGTGACATGCTTCATAGACAACAGGTGTAGACTAACAGTGAAATTCTTATTGTTCCAACAATGCAGAGTTAAAGATTTTTAAAAATAGAATAAAAAATAGAAATAGTAATGAGTAAAAATACTATATCTATATACAGGAAGTACCAGTACCGAGTTGATGTACAAGACTACAAGATAATAACATGGCTATATACAGGAAGTACCAGTACCGAGTCAATGTACAAGACTACAAGGTAATAACATGGCTATATACAGGGAGTACCAGTACCGAGTTGATGTACAGGGTTATGAGGTAATAACATGACTATATACAGGGAGTACCAGTACCGAGTCGATGTACAGGGGTACGAGGTAGTAACATGGCTATATACAGGAAGTACCAGTACCGAGTCGATGTGCAGGGGTACCAGGTAATAACATGGCTATATACAGGGAGTACCAGTACCGAGTCGATGTGCAGGACTACAAGATAATAACATGGCTATATACAGGGAGTACCAGTACCAAGTCGATGTACAAGGGTACGAGGTAATAACATGGTTATATACAGGGAGTACCAGTACCGAGTCGATGTATAGGGAGGGGTACGAGGTAATAACATGGCTATATACAGGAAGTACCAGTACCGAGTCGATGTACAGGACTACGATGCAATTGAGGTAGCTATGTACTGTACATATAGGTAGGGGTAAAGTGACTAGCAGCAGCATATTTGGTATTTGTGTGTGTGTGTGTTGGTGTGTCAGTGTAAGTATGTGTGAGTGTGTGGGTAGAGTGCAGTGTGTGTGCATGAGAGTTACTGCAAAAAAGGGTCAATGCGGGTAGTCCGGGTAGCCATTCAATCAGCTATTTAGCATCACGTGAAAGCAACACTCCTGCCCTCAAGCCTGGCTTAATCAGCATAGGGTGTCAAGGAGGTGTTGAGAGTGTTGAGTCCAATGGGGCAGGAGAGGCGTGACCTGGTTTCAGTGGAAGAAAAGGGAGTTGCACTGATTTCAATAAGTACTTCTCAGTGAGCGGTCGTAATATCAGCCAGCAGTGAAGTTCATGTCTGCCTCCTTAATGACTACCAAATTACCTATGCAGTGCATTGCACTGAATCCCATAGAGCTCTTGTCAAACGTAGTGCACTACATAGAAAATAGGGTTAAAAATAGGGCTATTTGGGACATAACCCATCACTGACAATGTGGAGTAGCCTGCAGAACTGTCGTGACTTAAATGTGAGCTTATCAGAAATGCCAGATGTGTGAGGCCAAGGAGTGTCATTGTTAAAATAGCTACATCGTAATTTTCAATCACATCAAATGTTTTTGTTTCGATATGTAATCTTTTTTTTGCACAAAAGTGAAAATGAAAAATACATTGGTCAGCTTCTAGATGCTACAATCCCTATCGTTCATTTCAGCTAGCTAGCCTTTTCACATTAAACTGTTATTAATCTGCTGTCAGTGTAATGGATGAGGGACCTCTGAAGCATGTTGAAAAGTAATATTCTTAGCGTCGACAGTATCTTAAGCACTTTCCCAATTCTCAACATTGAAGACATAAATCAGCTCATGATGCCTGCGTCTCAAATTCCAGCCTGCTTCTACATCGTTCACTACTTCTGAACAGAGCCCTATTGGAATAGGATACCATTTAGGATGCAAACAAGTTCCTCACTCAGATTTGAGGGGGGGGGGGTGATTAATGATGATTATACTCTGATAAGGTGTGCATCGAATTGATCAAAGAGAATGTATGTTGGATGGTAAGGCTTATTAGAAAAGGAGGCCAGCTAATCATTATCCTGTGATCGTTAAAATCCCATTATCTACGGTTATGTGACTCAATCAGAAGGATCAGATTATTGCTGTGATGTGTGATGACATGGACCACAGTCTACGTCCCAAATGGCACCCTTTTCCCTATACTACTTTTGACCAGGACCCATCTCTGGTCAAAAGCAGTGCACTATACAGGGAATATGGTGCCATTTGGGACACCTCAACAGTATGACAATATATTAGTTCTATAGATCTTGCTGCCCTCTGCTGCATTAGCTATTGCATTGAGAAGTCCCCATCAAAAATTGCTATTGAATGGTGCTCTGCTATGGCACTGACAAGTCCCCATCAAAAATTGCTATTGAATGGTGCTCTGCTATGGCATTGACAAGTCCCCAACAAAAACTGCTTTTGAATGGTGCTCTGCTATGGCATTCACAAGTCCCCATCAAAAACTGCTATTGAATGGTGCTCTGCTATGGCATTAACAACTGCTGTTGAATGGTTCTCTGCTCTGGCAATGACAAGCCCCTGCTATTCAAAGTGCTCTGAAGATGAAACGACTTCTATTACACTTCCATTAGAGGCACAATACTCTAGAATAATACAATGACAAGCTGACAACATACAGTGCCTTCGGAAATTATTCAGAAGCACTCAGAACTTTTACTCAGCAGTTTGTTGAAGCACCTTTGGCAGTGATAACAGCCTCAAGTCTTCTTGGGTATGATGCTACAAGCTTGGCAAACCTGTATTTGGGGAGTTTCTCCCATTTTTCTCTGCAGATCCTCTTAATATCTGTCAGGTTGGATGGGGAGCGACTCTGCACAGCTATTTTCAGGTCTCTCGAGATGTTCGATCGGGTTCAAGTCCGGGTTCTGGATGGGCCACTCAAGAACACTCAGAGACTGGTCCCGAAGCCACTCCTGCGTTGTCTTGACTGTATGCTTAGGGTTGTTGTCCTGTTGAAAGGTGAACCTTCACCCCAGTCTGAAGTCCTGAGCGATCTGGACCAGGGTTTCTTCAAGGATCTCTCTGCACTTTGCTCCGTTCATCTTTCCCTCGATCCTGACTAGTCTCCCAGTCCCTGCCACTGAAAAACATCCCCACAGCATGATGCTGCCACGACCATGCTTCACCGTAGGGATGGTGCTAGGTTTCCTCCAGATGTGACACTTGGCATTCAGGCATTTCATCAGACCAGATAAACTTGTTTCTCCTGGTCAGATTATTTTAAGTTTCTTATGGCAAACTCCAAGCAGGCTGTCATGCACCTTTTACTGAGGAGTGTCTTGGTGCTTCCAAACTTCTTCTATTTAAGAATGATCTGTGTCTCAACACATTCCTGTCTCAGAGCTCATGGCTTGGTTTTTGCTCTGGCATGCACTGTCAACTGTGCATATAGATAAAGTTGTAGAAACATTTAAAGATCATCAATGGGAAACAGGATGCACCTGAGCTCAATTTCGAGTATGAATACTTATCTAAATAAAATACATATACATATATTTTATACATATATATATATATATATATATTATATATATATATATATATATAAAATATATGTAAAAAATAAAAAATATATGTAAAATATATATATATGTATATATATATATATATATATATATATATATATATATATATATATATATATATATATACACACACATATATACACACATATATATATATATATACACACATTTGCAAAAAATCCTTAAAACATGTTTTTGCATTGTCAATGTGGGGTATTGTGTGTAGATCGATGATAAAAAAAATATTTAATCCATTTTAGAATAAGGCTGTAACGTAACAAAATGTAGAAAAAGGGAAGGGGTCTGAATACTTTCCGAATGCACTGTGCCCTCTTAAAGGACAAAAGCATTTAAAAACTATCTTTTGGAATTTGTTTCATTACTTCATTGTTAATTACTTCTGTACTTTCAAACTTCTACAGTTGAAGTTTACAGTTTCGGGAAGTTTTGGAAGTTTACAAAGACATTAGCTAAATACATTTAAACTCAGTTTTGCATAAATCCTGACATTTAATCCTAGTAAAAATCTTAGGTCAGTTAGGATAACCACTTTATTTTAAGAATGTGAAATGTCAGAATAATAGTAGAGAATGATTTATTTCAGCTTTTATTACTTTCATCACATTCCAAGTGGGTCTGTCACGACTTCCGCCGAAGTCGGACCCTCTCCTTGTTCGGGCGGTGTTCGGCGGTCGACGTCACTGACCTTCTAGCCAGTTTTGTCTTGTCTTCCTTCACAGCTGGTTCCAATCCCATCAATTACATGTTGTGTATTTAACCCTCTGTTTCCCCTCATGTCCTTGTCGGAGATTGTTTTATTGTATGTTATGTGCAAGTCATGTGTCGGTGTGCGACGGGTTTGTACCCACTTATATTATTTTTTTGTATATTTTTGTTTTTGGAGTTTTATGAGCATCTATTAAACTACTCCGTTTATACCAAGTTCGTTTTCCTGCGCCTGACTTCCCTGCCACCGACACGCACCCATTACAGAATCGCCGACCATAACTATGGTGTCAGCAGGAGAGGGTACCCCGGCCATTGAGGTGGAGGAGCACGTCCAAGAGCATGCAGTTATGCTCTACCATCTTGGCGCCGCATGGATCGCGTTGTCCAGAAAATGCACCGCTGAGAGAGACGGGGAGTTCTTCCAGCGCCTCCACCAGCACAACCGGGGTCCACCACTCTCACCCAGAGTCCTCTGTTGTTCATATGTTTGTGTCTGTCACGTTCCCTGAGTTTTCCCCACATTCCCAGCATAAGGCGCTTGTCGACTCAGGCGCAGCTGGGAATCCCCATCATTCCCGTGGATGTGCCCTTCCCCATTCACGCCTTAGATAGTCGACCATTAGGGTCAGGGTTGATTCGGGAGGTCACCCGAGGTCACCATGCGCCTTTGGGCATGGTGACGCAGGGGGGTCATACGGAGAGAATTAGTCTCTTCCTCATTGACTCTCCTGCGTTTCCCTTGGTCCTGGGCCTACCCTGGTTAGCTTGTCATAACCCCACTGTTTCTTGGCCACAAAGGACTCTCACGGGGTGGTCGCAAGAGTGCTCAGGTAGGTGTTTAGGGGTTTCCGTTGGTCCAGACCAGGTCTCCACCATGCGCATCCCCCTTGAATATGCCGATTTGATTCTCGCCTTCTCCAAAAAGAATGCGACTCAATTACCACCTCATCGACAGGGTGATTGTGCGATAGACCTCTTGGTAGACCCTGCACTTCCCAGGAGTCACGCAGTATCCCCTCTCACAGGCGGAGACGGAGGCTATGGAAACATATGTCTCCGAATCCCTGCGTCAGGGGTTCATTCGGTCCTCCACTTCACCCGCCTCCTCAGGTTTATTTTTTGTGAAGAAGAATGATGGGGGTCTGCACCCGTGTATTGACTATCAGGGTCTGAATCAGATCACTGTGAGGTATAGTTACCCGCTACTGCTCATAGCCACAGCGTCAAAGTCAATGCACAGGGCGCGCTTCTTCACCAAACTAGATCTCAGGAGCGCTTACAACCTGGTGCGTATCCGAGAGGGAGACGAGTGGAAGACGGCTTTCAGTACCACCTCTGAACACTATGAGTACCTCGTCATGCCGTACGGGTTGATGAATGCACCATCAGTCTTCCAAGCCTTTGTAGCTCGAGATTTCAGATGTTGAGCATGACCTGTACGTCAAGGCTGAGAAATGCCTGTTCTTCCAACAGTCCGTCTCCTTCCTAGGGTATCTTATTTCCACTTCAGGGGTGGAGGTGGAGTGACCGCATTGCAGCCGTACGTAATCCCACCATGGTAAAGGAGGTGCAGCGGCTCTTAGGGTTTGCCAACTACTACCGGAGGTTAATCCGGGGTTTTGGTCAGGTGGCGGCTCCCATTACCTCACTGCTGAAGGAGCGACGGGTACGTTTGCAGTGGTCAGCTGAGGCGGACAGGGCTTTTAGTCACCTGAGGGCTCCCGTGTTGGCCTATCCGGATCCCTCTTTGGCGTTCATATTGGAGGTGTACGTGTCCGAGGCTGGAATAGGAGCGGTGCTCTCTCAGCGCTCGGGTACGCCACGAAGCTCCGCTCCTGTGCTTTTTTCTCGAAGAAGCTCAGCCCGGCGGAGTGAAACTATGATGTGGGGGACCGGGAGCTGTTGGCTGTCGTCAAGGCCTTGAAGGCATGGAGACATTAGCTTGAGGGGGCTAAACACCCTTTTCTCATCTGGACTGACCACCGCAATCTGGAGTACAGCCGGGCGACGAGATGACTGAACCCTCGCCAGGCAAGTTGGGCCATGTTTTCCACCCGTTTTGTATTTACTATTTCTTACAGATCAAGCCCTCAGAACATTAAGGCAGACGCATTGTCCCGGCTGTATGACACAGTGGAGCGGCCCATGGATCCCGCGGACATTGAGCAGGCGTTGCGTACAGAGCCCACTCCCCTTCAGTGTCCGGCTGGGCGTCTGTACGTTCCGTCTGCTGTACGCGACCGGCTAATCAATTTGGCCCATATGTCACTCTCCTCTGGTCATCCTGGCATCGGTCAGACGGTGCACTCTTATTGGGAAGTACTGGTGGCCCACTTTAGCTAAGGACGTGAGGGTTTATGTTACCTCCTGCTCGGTGTGCGCCCAGTGCAAGGCTCCTAGACACCAGCCCAGAGGTAAGTTTACAACCCTTACCCGTTCCACAACGGCCATGGTCGCACCTGTTGGTGGATTTCCTGACTGATCTTCCTCCTTCACAGGGTAACACCACGATTCTGGTCGTTGTGGATTGTTTTCCTGTCATCTCCTCCCTTTGCCCGGTCTCCTTACGGCCCTATTTACACACGTCTTCCGGCACTACAGGGTGCCTGAGGATATAGTGTCTGATCGAGGGTCCCCAGTTCACGTCAAGGGTCTGAAGGGCGTTCATGGAACGTCTGGGGGTCTCGGTCAGCAATACACCACGAGAGTAACGAGCAGGTGGAGAGAGTTAACCAGGATGTGGGTAGGTTTCTGAGGTCTTATTGCTAGGACTGGCCGGGGGAGTGGGCAGCATTCGTGCCCTGGGCAGAGATGGCCCAGAACTCGCTCCGCCACCCATCCACTAACCTTAATCCCTTCCAGTGTGTATTGGAGTATCAGCCGGTTCTGGCTCCTTGGCATCAGAGTCAGACCGAGGCTCCTGCGGTGGATGACTGGTTCCGGCGCGCTGAGGAAACATGGGACGCCGCCCATGTCCATTTTTAGCGCGCCACACTGTGCCAGAAAGTTGGTGCGTCACCACAGTGAGGCCCCGATGTTCGCACCGGGGGACCGGGTCTGGCTCTCGACCCGAAACCAGTCCCTCCGCCTGCCCTGTCGGAAGCTGGGTCCGCGGTTTGTGGGGCCATTTAAAGTCCTGAGGAGAGTGAACGAGGTATGTTACAGGTTACAGCTTCCCCCCGATTACCGCATTAACCCCTCATTCCATGTGTCTCTCCTCAGGCTGGTGGTGGCTCCAGAAGTCTGAGGTGCGGGAGGTTCCTCTGCCCCCTCTGTAAAACGAGGAGTTGGAGCTGCGCGTCAGGGGGGGGGGGGGGTACTGTCATGAATTCCGCCGAAGTCGGTCCCTCTCCTTGTTCGGGCGGTGTTCGGCGGTCGACATCACCGACCTTCTAGCCATCACTGATCCATTTTTCATTTTCCATTGGTTTTGTCTTGTCTTCCTTCACACCTGGTTCCAATCCCATCAATTACATGTTGTGTATTTAACCCTCTGTTTCTCCTCATGTCCTTGTCGGAGATTGTTTTAATCAAATCAAATGAAATGTATTTATATAGCCCTTCGTACATCAGCTGATATCTCAAAGTGCTGTACAGAAACCCAGCCTAAAACCCCAAACAGCAAGCAATGCAGGTGTTGAAGCACGTTGGCTAGGAAAAACTCCCTAGAAAGCCCAAAACCTAGGAAGAAACCTAGAGAAGAACCAGGCTATGAGGGGTGGCCAGTCCTCTTCTGGCTGTGCCGGGTGGAGATTATAACAGAACATGGCCAAGATGTTCAAATGTTCATAAATGACCAGCATGGTCAAATAATAGGTCTGGGACAGGTAGCACTTCCGGTGAACAGGTCAGGATTCCATAGCCACAGGCAGAACAGTTGAAACTGGAGCAGCAGCACGGCCAGGTGGACTGAGGACAGCAAGGAGTCATCATGCCAGGTAGCCCCGAGGCATGGTCCTATTGTATGTTATGTGTAAGTCGTGTCGGTGTGCGATGGGTTTTGTACCCACTCATATTATTTTTTGTATATTTTGGTATTTGGAGTTTATGAGTCTTATTATACCAAGTTCGTTTTCCTGCAACTGACTTCCCTGCCACCGACACGCACCCATTACAGGGTCAGAAGTTTACATACACTTCATTTCTATTTGGTAGCATTGCCTTTAAATTGTTTAACTTCTGTGAAACGTTTCGGGTAGCCTTCCACAAGCTTCCCACAATAAGTTGGGTGAATTTTGGCCCATTCCTCCTGACAGAGCTGGTGTAACTGAGCCAGGTTTGTAGGCCTCCTTGCTCGCACTCGCTTTTTCAGTTCTGCCCACAAATCTTCTATAGGATTGAGGTCAGGGCTTTGTGATGGCCACTCCAATACCTTGAGTTTGTTGTTCTTAAGCCATTTTGCCACAACTTTGGAAGTATGCTTGGGGTCATTGTTCATTTGGAAGACCCATTTGCGACCAAGCTTTAACTTCCTGAGTGATCTCTTGAGATGTTGCTTCAATATATCCACATAATTTTCCTTCCTCATAAGGCCATATATTTTGTGAAGTGCACCAGTCCCTCCTGCAGCAAAGCACCCCACAACATGATGCTGCCACCCCCATGCTTCACTGTTGGGATGGTGTTCTTCGGCTTTCAAGCCTCCCTTTTTCCTGCAAAAATAACAATGGTCATTATGGCCAAACAGTTCTATTTCTGTTTCATCAGACCAGAGGACATTTCTCCCAAAAGTACGATCTTTGTCCCCATATGCAGTTGCAAACCGTAGTCTGGCTTTTTTTATGGCAGTTTTGGAGCAGTGACTTCTTCCTTGCTGAGCGGCCTTTCAGGTTATGTCGATATAGGGCTCATTTTACTGTGGATATAGATACTTTTGTACTTGTTTCCTCCAGCATCTTCACAAGGTCCTTTGCTGTTGTTCTGGGATTGATTTGCACTTTTTGCACCAAAGTACGTTCATCTCTAGAAGGCAGAACGCATCTCCTTCCTGAGTGGTATGGTGGCTGCATGGTCCCATGGTGTTTATATTTGCTTACTATTGTTTGTACAGATGAACGTGGTACCTTCAGCCGTTTGGAAATTGCACACAAGGATGAACCAGACTTGTGAAGATGTACAATGTTTTTCTGAGGTCTGGGCTGATTTCTTTTGATTTTCCTATTTCAAGCAAAGAGGCCCTGAGTTTGAAGGTAGGCCTTGAAATGCATCCATAGGTACACCTCAAATTGACTCAAATTATGTCAATTAGCCTATCAGAAGTTTCTAAAGCCATGACATCATTTTCTGGAATTTTCCAAGCTGTTTAAAGGCACAGTCAACTTAGTGTATGTAAACTTCTGACCCACTGGAATTGTGATATAGTTAATTATAAGTGAAATAATCTGTCTGTAAACACTTGTTGTAAAAATGACTTGTGTCATGCACAAAGTAGATGTCCTAATTTGTGGAGTGGCTGAAAAACAAGTTTTAATGACTCCAAAGTGTTTGTAAACTTCCGACTTCAACTGTATATCTTGAAAACTTCAGTGCTGAAATGCAAAACATGTTGGTACTGTACCAGCAGTGGACTAATGAAACAAATACCAAAAGATAGTTATTGAGTGGTATTGTCCTTTCATAATATCAGGGAGTATATTAAATACAGTACACTCAAAACATTATTGGTTCAAAAGAGTTCTTCTAGGATCCTTAAAGTTCTTTGAAAAACCTTCTGGTTCTTGGCACTGAAAATGGCCCCAAAAAGGTTCTTCCAAGAATCCCATAGGAGGTGGGGTTCGTCGAGGAACCTCATCAGTTGGTTGGGTTCTTGCAGGAACTGCCCAAACTGAAACACTTGGATTTGAATTTGAAAAGACACAAGTGCCAGCACACAACTGAACAATGTAAAGATCTCCTCAATTTAAGGTATGGTTTGTCCCTTGATTGATCTAAATTGATATTGTTTTATGATGATACCATCCATCTTTTCATTTTTGTGCAAATCTTTCTAAAACAGAAAATGGACACAATTCAAGGGACTAAACTGCTCACTTTTGTGTCTATGTCTACAGGTATACAGACAAGGAGCCATACAAAGGTATGTCAATTGGTATTTGTATGTTATGCAGATCACATTTACCATCCTCCTTTTTTACCTCGTCAATGAATATCCCATAGGCCTCTAGATTTTGGACAGGGTTTGTGTATGAAAACCATTATCAAAACAGATTTTTTTTCATTCACATTCACCACAGAAACAAGGTAAGAATACCGTCGTGTGCATATTTTGTTAATCATCTGTATAATAACAATTCTTTGGATTCACAGGCTTCACCCTCTCTACACCTCTGATGAATAAAATAGGAAACTGGTTCAATCACCATGCACTGCTAAATCATTCTGGCTATGGATACAGAGAACATCAACACATTAACATCAACACGCCAGAGGATATACCCATTGGAATTGGGGCTCTGCTGGGAGAACTCATATTTAGATTTGTTTTATTCTGCTTTGCCACTAAAATCATAATAAACACTGAAAACTAAAATATTGTGTTATTGTTATGCTTATTGTTATTATTATTATTAAGGTCCTTCGGGGACCCAATTAAGGAACCTTTTATTTTTAGTCTACATTTAAATGTCATTATATTATATAAAATTAAATCATTTTTATCCAATGTCCTTTTTGTACCTGTATGAATTAGTGTTCTTTAAAGGTAAAGCAAAGACAGACCACACTGTTGGTTAGAGTTTTTGAGAAAGGGGGGGTCTGAGTTTCTCTCTCATAAAGGGGCCACCCTATAAATGAATACCCCAGCTTGCTGTGGTCCAGACAGAGCCAACATGCTGCACTGTAAGTACAGTACTGTATCTGAATTGAGGGAGGGTTCAGAGGGTTGAGAGGGTTGACAGGCAAGGCAGGGAAGAGGATTTACACAGCTCTAGTCTCTGTGTTGGGTCTAATCTCTGGACCAGACCTCCAGCGGGCCACGGGCCAGGCACCTCCCACCGGCTGGGAGAACAGCCAGTATAGTTACAAAGTGGAACCTCTGGGTCTGAGTGTGTGTGTATGTGTATGTGGCGCCGGAAGAAATAGCACCAGTTTTACGGGCGCCCAACCGATTGTGCTATTATTACTATTGGTTAGAGCCTGTAAGTAAGCATTTCACTGTTGTATTCTGCGCACGTGACAAATAAACTTTAATTTGTCTGTCTGTCTGTCTGTCTGTCTGTCTGTCTGTCTGTCTGTCTGTCTGTCTGTGCGTGCATGTGTACGTGTAGGGATATCAGTGGGACATCCATTTAGGAGCCCTTGGAGCTCGTAATATCAAGATGATCTATGAGGGGATTTTCCTTCTCATGCAGTATAATCCCAAAGTCCTTCTCATACAGTATAATCCCAAGGTCCCAGTGGAAATTGCTACTGGAGGTGCCTTTAATCCCATGCCTATTGGTCCCTGACAAACACATGTAAATAAGGAGATGCAACCCTCTGACCCCCCCCCCCACACACACACACACACACACACATACACACACACACACACCTCCTCCTGACCCTTTCACTCCAGCAGGATGAAAGGATGAATGCATGTTTGACCGGCCATAATGAGATTGTGGCCGGAAGCATTGCAGAGAGAGGCTATAGCAGAACAGAGTGCAGTAATCCTGGTCATGCAAGGCCATGGTTGCATACCAAATGGCACCCTATTCCGTATACAGTGCACTACTTTGACCAGAGCCCTATGGGGCAAGGTAGGGAATAGAGTGCCATTTGGGACTTAGCCTATGAGAGTTAAAGTTAAAGGAGGTCTCGGTACAGTTGCACTGGGACAATGGGACTCCCTGTTCCAGACAGCTGCCAACCCCCCCCCCCCCCCCAACACTGCTTTGTTCCACAGGCTTACACCCTGCTAGCCAGGACAGGGCTTCCCCAATCCAGTGATATCATCACACAGCTGATTGAGAACACAAAGGGCCTGCAAAAACATAGTGGCATCTGCGTCCTTGACTACAGTTAAGACGCCCATAGACTACAATAAAGACGCCCATAGACTACAATAAAGACGCCAGAAGAATACAATAAAGACGCCAGAAGACTACAATAAAGACCCCCATAGACTACAGTAAAGACGCCAATAGACTACAATAAAGACGGCAATAGAATACAATAAAGACGCCAGAAGACTACAATAAAGATGTCAAGACTACAATAAAGATGTCAATAGACTACAATAAAGACGTCAATAGACTACAATAAAGACGCCAATAGACTACAATAAAGACGCCAGTAGACTACAATAAAGACGCCAATAGACTACAATAAAGACGCCAATAGACTACAATAAAGACGCCAATAGACTACAATAAAGACGCCAATAGACTACAATAAAGACGCCAATAGACTACAATAAAGATGCCAATAGACTACAATAAAGACGTCAATAGACTACAATAAAGACGTCAATAGACTACAATAAAGACGCCAATAGACTACAATAAAGACGCCAATAGACTACAATAAAGACGCCAGAAGACTACAATAAAGACGTCAATAGACTACAATAAAGATGCCAGAAGACTACAATAAAGACGCCAATAGACTACAATAAAGACGTCAATAGACTACAATAAAGACGCCAATAGACTACAATAAAGACGCCAATAGACTACAATAAAGACGCCAATAGACTACAATAAAGACGCCAATAGACTACAATAAAGACGCCAATAGACTACAATAAAGACGCCAATAGACTACAATAAAGACGTCAATAGACTACAATAAATATGCCAGAAGACTACAATAAAGACGCCAGAAGAATACAATAAAGACGCCAGAAGACTACAATAAAGACGTCAATAGACTACAATAAATATGTCAGAAGACTACAATAAAGACGCCAGAAGACTACAGTAAAGACACAAACAGACTATAATAAAGACGAAAATAGACTACAATAAAGACTCCAATAGACTACAATAAAGACACCAATAGACTACAATAAAGACGAAAATAGACTACAATAAAGACGCCAGAAGACTACAATAAAGACGCCAGAAGACTACAATAAAGACGCCGGAAGACTACAATAAAGACGCCAGAAAACTACAATAAAGACGCCAGAAAACTACAATAAAGACGCCAGATATGAGATCTTGTAAAAGATCCTGCTTGGAGCCACGTCCCTTCAAAATACAGGCTGTGTCTCAAATGACACACTACCCCCTATATAGTGCACTACCCTTAACCAGGGCCTATACTTTGTATACTTATAGTGCACTTCTTTTGACCCAGGGCTCTGGTCAAAAGTAGTGCACTATATAACATGTAGGGTGCCATTTGGGATGCGTAAATGAACTCCCCTCCTAAAAAGAGTATGGGATAGTAACTACAGGGCCAT
Organism: Oncorhynchus clarkii lewisi; assembly: GCF_045791955.1. Lineage (NCBI taxonomy): Eukaryota > Metazoa > Chordata > Actinopteri > Salmoniformes > Salmonidae > Oncorhynchus > Oncorhynchus clarkii. The sequence goes on along the minus strand of NC_092176.1, from coordinate 29,469,709 downwards.
ATGGAAAAGGGATGGTGCTCAGCCTCAATTAGGTTGAGAGAGAGAGAGAGAGTCTCTCAGAGCCTTCACAGTCAGCCCAGTAACAGCTCTCTCAGACCACAGTAAAATCACAGTGTATCTGAGAAGAGCAGAACCCAACCATGAAGCATCACAGCCCAATAAATTACATGGTACTAAACAGGCCTATAGATGAAGTGAAAAATGAAAAATGATTTGATAATGATTGCAAAAATCTAAGAAAGTCATTGAGAAATACTGTATATCTATTCAAAAACACAGAGAACAAGACAACAAAAATCTACGCCTTCAACATGGGGAAACATTGAAGCAATACAAACACACCCTAAGAACAAAAAAGGAACAGCACATTAGAAATCAGCTAGATGGAA